>NW_028258644.1:47500-60000 GCF_982586985.1 Callionymus lyra
CTTTTTTTCCCTCTCCCACCCACAATCCCTCCTCCTGCGGGGATGGAGAACCAGGGGCCTGGGTGACATCCTCATGCGGGGATGGGCTACCAGGAGGCTGGGGAACATTTTCAACACTTTGGGGCATTTTTAAACACTTTGCTCTTTTTTTTCCCTCTCCCACCCACAATCCCTCCTCCTGCGGGGATGGAGAACCAGGGGCCTGGGTGACATCCTCATGCGGGGATGGGGTACCAGGAGGCCGGGGAACATTTTCAACACTTTGGGGCATTTTTAAACACTTTAGCCTTTTTTTCCCTCTCCCACCCACAATCCCTCCTCCTGCGGGGATGGAGAACCAGGGGCCTGGGTGACATCCTCATGCGGGGATGGGGTACCAGGAGGCCGGGGAACATTTTCAACACTTTGGGGCATTTTTAAACACTTTGCTCTTTTTTTCCCCTCTCCCAACCAGGGGGCCTGGGGAGCCTCCTCCTGCGGGGATGGGGAACCAGGGGCCTGGGGAACATTTTCAACACTTTGGGGCATTTTTAAACACTTTGCTCTTTTTTTCCCCTCTCCCAACCAGGGGGCCTGGGGAGCCTCCTCCTGCGGGGATGGGGAACCAGGGGCCTGGGGAACATTTTCAACACTTTGGGGCATTTTTAAACACTTTGCTCTTTTTTTCCCCTCTCCCAACCAGGGGGCCTGGGGAGCCTCCTCCTGCGGGGATGGGGAACCAGGGGCCTGGGGAACATTTTCAACACTTTGGGGCATTTTTAAACACTTTGCTCTTTTTCCCCCTCTCCCAACCAGGGGGCCTGGGGAGCCTCCTCCTGCGGGGATGGGGAACCAGGGGCCTGGGGAACATTTTCAACACTTTGGGGCATTTTTAAACACTTTGCTCTTTTTTTCCCCTCTCCCAACCAGGGGGCCTGGGGAGCCTCCTCCTGCGGGGATGGGGAACCAGGGGCCTGGGGAACATTTTCAACACTTTGGGGCATTTTTAAACACTTTGCTCTTTTTCCCCCTCTCCCAACCAGGGGGCCTGGGGAGCCTCCTCCTGCGGGGATGGGGAACCAGGGGCCTGGGGAACATTTTCAACACTTTGGGGCATTTTTAAACACTTTGCTCTTTTTTTCCCCTCTCCCAACCAGGGGGCCTGGGGAGCCTCCTCCTGCGGGGATGGGGAACCAGGGGCCTGGGGAACATTTTCAACACTTTGGGGCATTTTTAAACACTTTGCTCTTTTTTTTCCCTCTCCCAACCAGGGGGCCTGGGGAGCCTCCTCCTGCGGGGATGGGGAACCAGGGGCCTGGGGAACATTTTCAACACTTTGGGGCATTTTTAAACACTTTGCTCTTTATCCCCCTCTCCCAACCAGGGGGCCTGGGGAGCCTCCTCCTGCGGGGATGGGGAACCAGGGGCCTGGGGAACATTTTCAACACTTTGGGGCATTTTTAAACACTTTGCTCTTTTTTTCCCCTCTCCCAACCAGGGGGCCTGGGGAGCCTCCTCCTGCGGGGATGGGGAACCAGGGGCCTGGGGAACATTTTCAACACTTTGGGGCATTTTTAAACACTTTGCTCTTTTTCCCCCTCTCCCAACCAGGGGGCCTGGGGAGCCTCCTCCTGCGGGGATGGGGAACCAGGGGCCTGGGGAACATTTTCAACACTTTGGGGCATTTTTAAACACTTTGCTCTTTTTCCCCCTCTCCCAACCAGGGGGCCTGGGGAGCCTCCTCCTGCGGGGATGGGGAACCAGGGGCCTGGGGAACATTTTCAACACTTTGGGGCATTTTTAAACACTTTGCTCTTTTTCCCCCTCTCCCAACCAGGGGCCTGGGGAGCCTCCTCCTGCGGGCATGGAGAACCAGGGGGCCTGGGGAGCCTCCTCCTGCGGGGATGGGGAACCAGGGGCCTGGGGGGCCTCCTCCTGCGGGGATGGAGAACCAGGGGGCCTGGGGAGCCTCCTCCTGCGGGCATAGAGAACCAGGGGGCCTGGGGAGCCTCCTCCTGCGGGCATGGGGAACCAGGGGGCCTGGGGAGCCTCCTCCTGCGGTGATGGGGAACCATTGGGCCTGGGGAGCCTCCTCCTGCACCAGGGGGCCTGGGGAGCCTCCTCCTGCGGGGATGGGGAACCAGGGGGCCTGGGGAGCCTCCTCCTGCGGGGATGGAGAACCAGGGGGCCTGGGGAGCCTCCTCCTGCGGTCATGGAGAACCAGGGGGCCTGGGGAGCCTCCTCCTGCGGGCATGGAGAACCAGGGGCCTGGGGAGCCTCCTCATGCGGGGATGGAGAACCAGGGGGCCTGGGGAGCCTCCTCCTGCGGGCATGGAGAACCAGGGGGCCTGGGGAGCCTCCTCCTGCGGGGATGGGGAACCAGGGGCCTGGGGGGCCTCCTCCTGCGGGGATGGAGAACCAGGGGGCCTGGGGAGCCTCCTCCTGCGGGGATGGAGAACCAGGGGGCCTGGGGAGCCTCCTCCTGCGGGGATGGAGAACCAGGGGGCCTGGGGAGCCTCCTCCTGCGGGGATGGAGAACCAGGGGGCCTGGGGAGCCTCCTCCTGCGGGGATGGAGAACCAGGGGGCCTGGGGAGCCTCCTCCTGCGGGCATGGAGAACCAGGGGGCCTGGGGAGCCTCCTCCTGCGGGGATGGAGAACCAGGGCGCCTGGGGAGCCTCCTCCTGCGGGGATGGGGAACCAGGGGGCCTGGGGAGCCTCCTCCTGCACCAGGGGGCCTGGGGAGCCTCCTCCTGCGGGGATGGGGAACCAGGGGGCCTGGGGAGCCTCCTCCTGCGGTGATGGGGAACCATGGGGCCTGGGGAGCCTCCTCCTGCGGGGATGGGGAACCAGGGGGCCTGGGGAGCCTCCTCCTGCGGGCATGGAGAACCAGGGGGCCTGGGGAGCCTCCTCCTGCGGGGATGGGGAACCAGGGGGCCTGGGGAGCCTCCTCCTGCACCAGGGGGCCTGGGGAGCCTCCTCCTGCGGGGATGGGGAACCAGGGGGCCTGGGGAGCCTCCTCCTGCGGTGATGGGGAACCATGGGGCCTGGGGAGCCTCCTCCTGCGGGGATGGGGAACCAGGGGGCCTGGGGAGCCTCCTCCTGCGGTGATGGGGAACCATGGGGCCTGGGGAGCCTCCTCCTGCGGGGATGGAGAAGCAGGGGGCCTGGGGAGCCTCCTCCTGCGGGCATAGAGAACCAGGGGGCCTGGGGAGCCTCCTCCTGCGGGCATGGGGAACCAGGGGGCCTGGGGAGCCTCCTCCTGCGGTGATGGGGAACCATTGGGCCTGGGGAGCCTCCTCCTGCACCAGGGGGCCTGGGGAGCCTCCTCCTGCGGGGATGGGGAACCAGGGGGCCTGGGGAGCCTCCTCCTGCGGGGATGGGGAACCAGGGGCCTGGGGAGCCTCCTCCTGCACCAGGGGGCCTGGGGAGCCTCCTCCTGCACCAGGGGGCCTGGGGAGCCTCCTCCTGCGGGGATGGGGAACCAGGGGGCCTGGGGAGCCTCCTCCTGCGGGGATGGGGAACCAGGGGCCTGGGGAACATTTTCAACACTTTGGGGCATTTCACAAGCGCTTCCCTCGCTTACGGCCACACCACCCTGAATGAGCCCGATCTCGTCTGATCTCGGAAGCCAAGCAGGGTCGGGCCCAGTTAGTACTTGGATGGGAGACCGCCTGGGAATACTGGGTGCTGTAAGCATTTTTTTTTGCCATTATTTGTGGGTAGAAAAGTGAGAAAAGTGACCTAAAATAGAACCGGGACTAGGCGGCAGTTCCCCCCACCAGGCGGCGGCATTTGGGGCATTATTTGTGGGTAAGAAAGTGAGAAAAGTGACCTAAAATAGAACCGGGACTAGGCGGCAGTTCCCCCCACCAGGCGGCGGCATTTGGGGCATTATTTGTGGGTCAGAAAGTGAGAAAAGTGACCTAAAATAGAACCGGGACTAGGCGGCAGTTCCCCCCACCAGGCGGCGGCATTTGAGGCATTATTTGTGGGTCAGAAAGTGAGAAAAGTGACCTAAAATAGAACCGGGACTAGGCGGCAGTTCCCCCCACCAGGCGGCGGCATTTGGGGCATTATTTGTGGGTCAGAAAGTGAGAAAAGTGACCTAAAATAGAACCGGGACTAGGCGGCAGTTCCCCCCACCAGGCGGCGGCATTTGGGGCATTATTTGTGGGTCAGAAAGTGAGAAAAGTGACCTAAAATAGAACCGGGACTAGGCGGCAGTTCCCCCCACCAGGCGGCGGCATTTGAGGCATTATTTGTGGGTCAGAAAGTGAGAAAAGTGACCTAAAATAGAACCGGGACTAGGCGGCAGTTCCCCCCACCAGGCGGCGGCATTTGGGGCATTATTTGTGGGTCAGAAAGTGAGAAAAGTGACCTAAAATAGAACCGGGACTAGGCGGCAGTTCCCCCCACCAGGCGGCGGCATTTGGGGCATTATTTGTGGGTCAGAAAGTGAGAAAAGTGACCTAAAATAGAACCGGGACTAGGCGGCAGTTCCCCCCACCAGGCGGCGGCATTTGGGGCATTATTTGTGGGTCAGAAAGTGAGAAAAGTGACCTAAAATAGAACCGGGACTAGGCGGCAGTTCCCCCCACCAGGCGGCGGCATTTGGGGCATTATTTGTGGGTCAGAAAGTGAGAAAAGTGACCTAAAATAGAACCGGGACTAGGCGGCAGTTCCCCCCACCAGGCGGCGGCATTTGGGGCATTATTTGTGGGTCAGAAAGTGAGAAAAGTGACCTAAAATAGAACCGGGACTAGGCGGCAGTTCCCCCCACCAGGCGGCGGCATTTGGGGCATTATTTGTGGGTCAGAAAGTGAGAAAAGTGACCTAAAATAGAACCGGGACTAGGCGGCAGTTCCCCCCACCAGGCGGCGGCATTTGGGGCATTATTTGTGGGTCAGAAAGTGAGAAAAGTGACCTAAAATAGAACCGGTGCAGGCGGCATGTTCCCCCACCAGATGGCGGCATTTGGGGACCCGTAGTGTGGGCAGAAAACTCACCAAAGTGACTTAAAATAGAACCGGTGCAGGCGGCATGTTCCCCCACCAGATGGCGGCATTTGGGGACCCGTAGTGTGGGTAGAAAACTCACCAAAGTGACTTAAAATAGAACCGGTGCAGGCGGCATGTTCCCCCACCAGATGGCGGCATTTGGGGACCCGTAGTGTGGGTAGAAAACTCACCAAAGTGACTTAAAATAGAACCGGTGCAGGCGGCATGTTCCCCCACCAGATGGCGGCATTTGGGGACCCGTAGTGTGGGCAGAAAACTCACCAAAGTGACTTAAAATAGAACCGGTGCAGGCGGCATGTTCCCCCACCAGATGGCGGCATTTGGGGAGCCGTAGTGTGGGCAGAAAACTCACCAAAGTGACTTAAAATAGAACCGGTGCAGGCGGCATGTTCCCCCACCAGATGGCGGCATTTGGGGACCCGTAGTGTGGGCAGAAAACTCACCAAAGTGACTTAAAATAGAACCGGTGCAGGCGGCATGTTCCCCCACCAGATGGCGGCATTTGGGGAGCCGTAGTGTGGGCAGAAAACTCACCAAAGTGACTTAAAATAGAACCGGTGCAGGCGGCATGTTCCCCCACCAGATGGCGGCATTTGGGGACCCGTAGTGTGGGCAGAAAACTCACCAAAGTGACTTAAAATAGAACCGGTGCAGGCGGCATGTTCCCCCACCAGATGGCGGCATTTGGGGACATGCAGTGTGGGTAGAAAACTCACCAAAGTGTCCTAAAATAGAACCGGGACCAGGGGGCCTCTTCCCCCACCAGGTGGCGGGCTTGGGGGGCTTGGTTTCCGGGTAGAAAACTCACCAAAGTGTCCTAAAATAGAACCGGGACCAGGGGGCATGCTCCCCCACCAGGCGGCGGGCTTGGGGGGCTTGGTTTGCGGGTAGAAAACTCACCAAAGTGACCTAAAATAGAACCGGGCTAGGCGGCATGTTCCCCCACCAGGCGGCGGGCTTGGGGGGCTTGGTTTGCGGGTAGAAAACTCACCAAAGTGTCCTAAAATAGAACCGGGACCAGGGGGCATGTTCCCCCACCAGGCGGCGGGCTTGGGGGGCTTGGTTTGCGGGTAGAAAACTCACCAAAGTGTCCTAAAATAGAACCGGGACCAGGGGGCATGTTCCCCCACCAGGCGGCGGGCTTGGGGGGCTTGGTTTGCGGGTAGAAAACTCACCAAAGTGTCCTAAAATAGAACCGGGACCAGGGGGCCTCTTCCCCCACCAGGCGGCGGGCTTGGGGGGCTTGGTTTGCGGGTAGAAAACTCACCAAAGTGACCTAAAATAGAACCGGGACCAGGGGGCCTCTTCCCCCACCAGGCGGCGGGCTTGGGGGGCTTGGTTTGCGGGTAGAAAACTCACCAAAGTGTCCTAAAATAGAACCGGGACCAGGGGGCCTCTTCCCCCACCAGGCGGCGGGCTTGGGGGGCTTGGTTTGCGGGTAGAAAACTCACCAAAGTGACCTAAAATAGAACCGGGCTAGGCGGCATGTTCCCCCACCAGGCGGCGGGCTTGGGGGGCTTGGTTTGCGGGTAGAAAACTCACCAAAGTGTCCTAAAATAGAACCGGGACCAGGGGGCATGTTCCCCCACCAGGCGGCGGGCTTGGGGGGCTTGGTTTGCGGGTAGAAAACTCACCAAAGTGTCCTAAAATAGAACCGGGACCAGGGGGCATCTTCCCCCACCAGGCGGCGGGCTTGGGGGGCTTGGTTTGCGGGTAGAAAACTCACCAAAGTGTCCTAAAATAGAACCGGGACCAGGGGGCCTCTTCCCCCACCAGGCGGCGGGCTTGGGGGGCTTGGTTTGCGGGTAGAAAACTCACCAAAGTGACCTAAAATAGAACCGGGCCAGGCGGCATGCTCCCCCACCAGGCGGCGGGCTTGGGGGGCTTGGTTTGCGGGTAGAAAACTCACCAAAGTATCGGCAAAATAGAACCAGGGAAGGGGGGGATGTCGGTCACAAGGTGCCCGAGTCAGAGAACCAGGAAAACGGACATAAATCCAGAAAACCTCGGTGTCTGACTGCTCCTCAAAAAGTGGTCTTTTTGATGTCACGAGCGCAACCACCTAGAGGTTAATGGGGAGGGATGGTGTGAGCGCAAACGGATTTTTCCTAAGTGTGACTGCTCCTCAAAAAGTGGTCTTTTTGATGTCACGAGCGCAACCACCTAGAGGTTAATGGGGAGGGATGGTGTGAGCGCAAACGGATTTTTCCTAAGTGTGACTGCTCCTCAAAAAGTGGTCTTTTTGATGTCACGAGCGCAACCACCTAGAGGTTAATAGGGAGCGAGTACAACAGGGGAGGGAGTGAATGGGCTCGGACTGTGGCCGAGCCTGGTGCCTCAAAATCGGACAAGGTTGGACTGGAAGCCCGCTGAGAACTCTGGTTCTTTTGCCAGACGAAACGAATTTTTTCCGAGTGTGACTGCTCTGCAAAAAGTGGTCTTTTTGATGTCACGAGCGCAACCACCTAGAGGTTAATGGGGAGGGAGTGGAAAAAACGACAAAGTGTTGAGCTCCGGACCGGGATGGCGGGCGACTCGAGCGGTCATGCCCGACTTTGAGACACTTTGTCGCGGTCATGCGAGCGACCTCCACTGCTCCCCGGAGGTGCCCCGGACCGGGTTGGCGGGTGACTCGAGCGGTCCTGCCCGACTTTGAGACACTTTGTCGCGGTCATGCGGGCGTCCTCCGCCGGTCCCCGGAGGTGCCCCGGACCGGGTTGGCGGGTGACTCGAGCGGTCATGCCCGACTTTGAGACACTTTGTCGCGGTCATGCGGGCGACCTCCGCCGGTCCCTGGAGGTGCCCCGGACCGGGTTGGCGGGTGACTCGAGCGGTCGTGCCCGACTTTGAGACACTTTGTCGCGGTCATGCGGGCGTCCTCCGCCGGTCCCTGGAGGTGCCCCGGACCGGGTTGGCGGGTGACTCGAGCGGTCGTGCCCGACTTTGAGACACTTTGTCGCGGTCATGCGGGCGTCCTCCGCCGGTCCCTGGAGGTGCCCCGGACCGGGTTGGCGGGTGACTCGAGCGGTCGTGCCCGACTTTGAGACACTTTGTCGCGGTCATGCGGGCGTCCTCCGCCGGTCCCTGGAGGTGCCCCGGACCGGGTTGGCGGGTGACTCGAGCGGTCATGCCCGACTTTGAGACACTTTGTCGCGGTCATGCGGGCGTCCTCCGCCGGTCCCTGGAGGTGCCCCGGACCGGGTTGGCGGGTGACTCGAGCGGTCGTGCCCGACTTTGAGACACTTTGTCGCGGTCATGCGGGCGTCCTCCGCCGGTCCCTGGAGGTGCCCCGGACCGGGTTGGCGGGTGACTCGAGCGGTTGTGCCCGACTTTGAGACACTTTGTCGCGGTCATGCGGGCCTCCTCCGCCGGTCCCTGGAGGTGCCCCGGACCGGGTTGGCGGGTGACTCGAACGGTCATGACCGACTTTGAGACACTTTGTCGCGGTCATGCGGGCGTCCTCCGCCGGTCCCTGGAGGTGCCCCGGACCGGGTTGGCGGGTGACTCGAGCGGTCGTGCCCGACTTTGAGACACTTTGTCGCGGTCATGCGGGCGTCCTCCGCCGGTCCCTGGAGGTGCCCCGGACCGGGTTGGCGGGTGACTCGAGCGGTCCTGCCCGACTTTGAGACACTTTGTCGCGGTCATGCGGGCGTCCTCCGCCGGTCCCTGGAGGTGCCCCGGACCGGGTTGGCGGGTGACTCGAGCGGTCGTGCCCGACTTTGAGACACTTTGTCGCGGTCATGCGGGCGTCCTCCGCCGGTCCCTGGAGGTGCCCCGGACCGGGTTGGCGGGTGACTCGAGCGGTCGTGCCCGACTTTGAGACACTTTGTCGCGGTCATGCGGGCGTCCTCCGCCGGTCCCTGGAGGTGCCCCGGACCGGGTTGGCGGGTGACTCGAGCGGTCGTGCCCGACTTTGAGACACTTTGTCGCGGTCATGCGGGCGTCCTCCGCCGGTCCCTGGAGGTGCCCCGGACCGGGTTGGCGGGTGACTCGAGCGGTCGTGCCCGACTTTGAGACACTTTGTCGCGGTCATGCGGGCGTCCTCCGCCGGTCCCTGGAGGTGCCCCGGACCGGGTTGGCGGGTGACTCGAGCGGTCATGCCCGACTTTGAGACACTTTGCCGCGGTCATGCGGGCGACCTCCGCCGGTCCCTGGAGGTGCCCCGGACCGGGTTGGCGGGTGACTCGAGCGGTCGTGCCCGACTTTGAGACACTTTGCCGCGGTCATGCGGGCGACCTCCGCCGGTCCCTGGATGGCGGGCTCCAGTGAGGTCGGCGGGGGAAGGCTCGGGCTGAGGCCGACTTCGGTGCCTCAAAGTCGGACAAGGTTGGATTGGAAGTCCGCTGTGTTGAGGACCAGTGGCATTCGGCGGTGGAACGCTCAGAACTTGGCCGACATCGGTGCCTCAACGTCGGACAAGGTTGGAGTGGATGACCGCTGATAACTCTGGTTCTTTTGCCAGACGAAAGAAATTTTTCCCGAGTGTGACTGCTCTGAAAAAAGTGGTCTTTTTGATGTCACGAGCGCAACCACCTAGAGGTTAATAGGGAGGCACCATAACAGGAGAGGGAGTGAAAAGGCTCGGACGGTGGCCGAGCCTGGTGCCTCAAAATCGGACAAGGTTGGAGTGGATGACCGCTGAAAACTCTGGTTCTTTTGCCAGACGAAAGAAATTTTTTCCGAGTGTGACTGCTCTGCAAAAAGTGGTCTTTTTGATGTCACGAGCGCAACCACCTAGAGGTTAATAGGGAGGCACCATAACAGGAGAGGGAGTGAAAAGGCTCGGACGGTGGCCGAGCCTGGTGCCTCAAAATCGGACAAGGTTGGAGTGGATGACCGCTGAAAACTCTGGTTCTTTTGCCAGACGAAAGAAATTTTTCCCGAGTGTGACTGCTCTGCAAAAAGTGGTCTTTTTGATGTCACGAGCGCAACCACCTAGAGGTTAATAGGGAGGCACCATAACAGGAGAGGGAGTGAAAAGGCTCGGAGGGTGGCCGAGCCTGGTGCCTCAAAGTCGGACAAGGTTGGAGTGGATGACCGCTGAAAACTCTGGTTCTTTTGCCAGACGAAAGAAATTTTTTTCCGAGTGTGACTGCTCTGCAAAAAGTGGTCTTTTTGATGTCACGAGCGCAACCACCTAGAGGTTAATAGGGAGGCACCATAACAGGAGAGGGAGTGAAAAGGCTCGGAGGGTGGCCGAGCCTGGTGCCTCAAAATCGGACAAGGTTGGAGTGGATGACCGCTGAAAACTCTGGTTCTTTTGCCTGACGAAAGACATTTTTTCCGAGTGTGACTGCTCTGCAAAAAGTGGTCTTTTTGATGTCACGAGCGCAACCACCTAGAGGTTAATAGGGAGGCACCATAACAGGAGAGGGAGTGAAAAGGCTCGGAGGGTGGCCGAGCCTGGTGCCTCAAAATCGGACAAGGTTGGAGTGGATGACCGCGGAGAACTCTGGTTCTTTTGCCAGACGAAAGAAATTTTTTCCGAGTGTGACTGCTCTGCAAAAAGTGGTCTTTTTGATGTCACGAGCGCAACCACCTAGAGGTTAATAGGGAGGCACCATAACAGGAGAGGGAGTGAAAAGGCTCGGAGGGTGGCCGAGCCTGGTGCCTCAAAATCGGACAAGGTTGGAGTGGATGGCCGCGGAGAACTCTGGTTCTTTTGCCAGACGAAAGAATTTTTTTCCGAGTGTGACTGCTCCTCAAAAAGTGGTCTTTTTGATGTCACGAGCGCAACCACCTAGAGGTTAATAGGGAGGCACCATAACAGGAGAGGGAAGGAAAGGGCTCGGAGGGTGGCCGAGCCTGGTGCCTCAAAATCGGACAAGGTTGGAGTGGATGGCCGCGGAGAACTCTGGTTCTTTTGCCAGACGAAAGAAATTTTTTCCGAGTGTGACTGCTCTGCAAAAAGTGGTCTTTTTGATGTCACGAGCGCAACCACCTAGAGGTTAATAGGGAGGCACCATAACAGGAGAGGGAAGGAAAAGGCTCGGAGGGTGGCCGAGCCTGGTGCCTCAAAGTCGGACAAGGTTGGAGTGGATGGCCGCGGAGAACTCTGGTTCTTTTGCCTGACGAAAGAAATTTTTTCCGAGTGTGACTGCTCCTCAAAAAGTGGTCTTTTTGATGTCACGAGCGCAACCACCTAGAGGTTAATAGGGAGGCACCATAACAGGAGAGGGAAGGAAAGGGCTCGGAGGGTGGCCGAGCCTGGTGCCTCAAAATCGGACAAGGTTGGAGTGGATGGCCGCGGAGAACTCTGGTTCTTTTGCCTGACGAAAGAAATTTTTTCCGAGTGTGACTGCTCTGCAAAAAGTGGTCTTTTTGATGTCACGAGCGCAACCACCTAGAGGTTAATAGGGAGGCACCATAACAGGAGAGGGAAGGAAAAGGCTCGGAGGGTGGCCGAGCCTGGTGCCTCAAAGTCGGACAAGGTTGGAGTGGATGGCCGCGGAGAACTCTGGTTCTTTTGCCTGACGAAAGAAATTTTTTCCGAGTGTGACTGCTCCTCAAAAAGTGGTCTTTTTGATGTCACGAGCGCAACCACCTAGAGGTTAATAGGGAGGCACCATAACAGGAGAGGGAAGGAAAAGGCTCGGAGGGTGGCCGAGCCTGGTGCCTCAAAGTCGGACAAGGTTGGAGTGGATGGCCGCGGAGAACTCTGGTTCTTTTGCCTGACGAAAGAAATTTTTTCCGAGTGTGACTGCTCCTCAAAAAGTGGTCTTTTTGATGTCACGAGCGCAACCACCTAGAGGTTAATAGGGAGGCACCATAACAGGAGAGGGAAGGAAAAGGCTCGGAGGGTGGCCGAGCCTGGTGCCTCAAAGTCGGACAAGGTTGGAGTGGATGGCCGCGGAGAACTCTGGTTCTTTTGCCTGACGAAAGAAATTTTTTCCGAGTGTGACTGCTCTTCAAAAAGTGGTCTTTTTGATGTCACGAGCGCAACCACCTAGAGGTTAATAGGGAGGCACCATAACAGGAGAGGGAAGGAAAAGGCTCGGAGGGTGGCCGAGCCTGGTGCCTCAAAGTCGGACAAGGTTGGAGTGGATGGCCGCGGAGAACTCTGGTTCTTTTGCCTGACGAAAGAAATTTTTTCCGAGTGTGACTGCTCCTCAAAAAGTGGTCTTTTTGATGTCACGAGCGCAACCACCTAGAGGTTAATAGGGAGGCACCATAACAGGAGAGGGAAGGAAAAGGCTCGGAGGGTGGCCGAGCCTGGTGCCTCAAAGTCGGACAAGGTTGGAGTGGATGGCCGCGGAGAACTCTGGTTCTTTTGCCTGACGAAAGAAATTTTTTCCGAGTGTGACTGCTCTGCAAAAAGTGGTCTTTTTGATGTCACGAGCGCAACCACCTAGAGGTTAATAGGAGCGAAGGATACTTGGACAGAGTATCGAGCTCCAGCGCAGGCGGCGGGGAAAGAGCTCAGGCTCAAGCCGACCTTCGCGCGTCATGGACGCACTGTGATACCACCTACACCGATGACCGATCTGCCAACGTGACCCGCC
>NW_028258644.1:70000-80000 GCF_982586985.1 Callionymus lyra
CAGGGGGCCTGGGGAGCCTCCTCCTGCGGGGATGGGGAACCAGGGGCCTGGGGAACATTTTCAACACTTTGGGGCATTTTTAAACACTTTGCTCTTTATCCCCCTCTCCCAACCAGGGGGCCTGGGGAGCCTCCTCCTGCGGGGATGGGGAACCAGGGGCCTGGGGAACATTTTCAACACTTTGGGGCATTTTTAAACACTTTGCTCTTTTTTTCCCCTCTCCCAACCAGGGGGCCTGGGGAGCCTCCTCCTGCGGGGATGGGGAACCAGGGGCCTGGGGAACATTTTCAACACTTTGGGGCATTTTTAAACACTTTGCTCTTTTTCCCCCTCTCCCAACCAGGGGGCCTGGGGAGCCTCCTCCTGCGGGGATGGGGAACCAGGGGCCTGGGGAACATTTTCAACACTTTGGGGCATTTTTAAACACTTTGCTCTTTTTCCCCCTCTCCCAACCAGGGGGCCTGGGGAGCCTCCTCCTGCGGGGATGGGGAACCAGGGGCCTGGGGAACATTTTCAACACTTTGGGGCATTTTTAAACACTTTGCTCTTTTTCCCCCTCTCCCAACCAGGGGCCTGGGGAGCCTCCTCCTGCGGGCATGGAGAACCAGGGGGCCTGGGGAGCCTCCTCCTGCGGGGATGGGGAACCAGGGGCCTGGGGGGCCTCCTCCTGCGGGGATGGAGAACCAGGGGGCCTGGGGAGCCTCCTCCTGCGGGCATAGAGAACCAGGGGGCCTGGGGAGCCTCCTCCTGCGGGCATGGGGAACCAGGGGGCCTGGGGAGCCTCCTCCTGCGGTGATGGGGAACCATTGGGCCTGGGGAGCCTCCTCCTGCACCAGGGGGCCTGGGGAGCCTCCTCCTGCGGGGATGGGGAACCAGGGGGCCTGGGGAGCCTCCTCCTGCGGGGATGGAGAACCAGGGGGCCTGGGGAGCCTCCTCCTGCGGTCATGGAGAACCAGGGGGCCTGGGGAGCCTCCTCCTGCGGGCATGGAGAACCAGGGGCCTGGGGAGCCTCCTCATGCGGGGATGGAGAACCAGGGGGCCTGGGGAGCCTCCTCCTGCGGGCATGGAGAACCAGGGGGCCTGGGGAGCCTCCTCCTGCGGGGATGGGGAACCAGGGGCCTGGGGGGCCTCCTCCTGCGGGGATGGAGAACCAGGGGGCCTGGGGAGCCTCCTCCTGCGGGGATGGAGAACCAGGGGGCCTGGGGAGCCTCCTCCTGCGGGGATGGAGAACCAGGGGGCCTGGGGAGCCTCCTCCTGCGGGGATGGAGAACCAGGGGGCCTGGGGAGCCTCCTCCTGCGGGGATGGAGAACCAGGGGGCCTGGGGAGCCTCCTCCTGCGGGCATGGAGAACCAGGGGGCCTGGGGAGCCTCCTCCTGCGGGGATGGAGAACCAGGGCGCCTGGGGAGCCTCCTCCTGCGGGGATGGGGAACCAGGGGGCCTGGGGAGCCTCCTCCTGCACCAGGGGGCCTGGGGAGCCTCCTCCTGCGGGGATGGGGAACCAGGGGGCCTGGGGAGCCTCCTCCTGCGGTGATGGGGAACCATGGGGCCTGGGGAGCCTCCTCCTGCGGGGATGGGGAACCAGGGGGCCTGGGGAGCCTCCTCCTGCGGGCATGGAGAACCAGGGGGCCTGGGGAGCCTCCTCCTGCGGGGATGGGGAACCAGGGGGCCTGGGGAGCCTCCTCCTGCACCAGGGGGCCTGGGGAGCCTCCTCCTGCGGGGATGGGGAACCAGGGGGCCTGGGGAGCCTCCTCCTGCGGTGATGGGGAACCATGGGGCCTGGGGAGCCTCCTCCTGCGGGGATGGGGAACCAGGGGGCCTGGGGAGCCTCCTCCTGCGGTGATGGGGAACCATGGGGCCTGGGGAGCCTCCTCCTGCGGGGATGGAGAAGCAGGGGGCCTGGGGAGCCTCCTCCTGCGGGCATAGAGAACCAGGGGGCCTGGGGAGCCTCCTCCTGCGGGCATGGGGAACCAGGGGGCCTGGGGAGCCTCCTCCTGCGGTGATGGGGAACCATTGGGCCTGGGGAGCCTCCTCCTGCACCAGGGGGCCTGGGGAGCCTCCTCCTGCGGGGATGGGGAACCAGGGGGCCTGGGGAGCCTCCTCCTGCGGGGATGGGGAACCAGGGGCCTGGGGAGCCTCCTCCTGCACCAGGGGGCCTGGGGAGCCTCCTCCTGCACCAGGGGGCCTGGGGAGCCTCCTCCTGCGGGGATGGGGAACCAGGGGGCCTGGGGAGCCTCCTCCTGCGGGGATGGGGAACCAGGGGCCTGGGGAACATTTTCAACACTTTGGGGCATTTCACAAGCGCTTCCCTCGCTTACGGCCACACCACCCTGAATGAGCCCGATCTCGTCTGATCTCGGAAGCCAAGCAGGGTCGGGCCCAGTTAGTACTTGGATGGGAGACCGCCTGGGAATACTGGGTGCTGTAAGCATTTTTTTTTGCCATTATTTGTGGGTAGAAAAGTGAGAAAAGTGACCTAAAATAGAACCGGGACTAGGCGGCAGTTCCCCCCACCAGGCGGCGGCATTTGGGGCATTATTTGTGGGTAAGAAAGTGAGAAAAGTGACCTAAAATAGAACCGGGACTAGGCGGCAGTTCCCCCCACCAGGCGGCGGCATTTGGGGCATTATTTGTGGGTCAGAAAGTGAGAAAAGTGACCTAAAATAGAACCGGGACTAGGCGGCAGTTCCCCCCACCAGGCGGCGGCATTTGAGGCATTATTTGTGGGTCAGAAAGTGAGAAAAGTGACCTAAAATAGAACCGGGACTAGGCGGCAGTTCCCCCCACCAGGCGGCGGCATTTGGGGCATTATTTGTGGGTCAGAAAGTGAGAAAAGTGACCTAAAATAGAACCGGGACTAGGCGGCAGTTCCCCCCACCAGGCGGCGGCATTTGGGGCATTATTTGTGGGTCAGAAAGTGAGAAAAGTGACCTAAAATAGAACCGGGACTAGGCGGCAGTTCCCCCCACCAGGCGGCGGCATTTGAGGCATTATTTGTGGGTCAGAAAGTGAGAAAAGTGACCTAAAATAGAACCGGGACTAGGCGGCAGTTCCCCCCACCAGGCGGCGGCATTTGGGGCATTATTTGTGGGTCAGAAAGTGAGAAAAGTGACCTAAAATAGAACCGGGACTAGGCGGCAGTTCCCCCCACCAGGCGGCGGCATTTGGGGCATTATTTGTGGGTCAGAAAGTGAGAAAAGGGACCTAAAATAGAACCGGGACTAGGCGGCAGTTCCCCCCACCAGGCGGCGGCATTTGGGGCATTATTTGTGGGTCAGAAAGTGAGAAAAGTGACCTAAAATAGAACCGGGACTAGGCGGCAGTTCCCCCCACCAGGCGGCGGCATTTGGGGCATTATTTGTGGGTCAGAAAGTGAGAAAAGTGACCTAAAATAGAACCGGGACTAGGCGGCAGTTCCCCCCACCAGGCGGCGGCATTTGGGGCATTATTTGTGGGTCAGAAAGTGAGAAAAGTGACCTAAAATAGAACCGGGACTAGGCGGCAGTTCCCCCCACCAGGCGGCGGCATTTGGGGCATTATTTGTGGGTCAGAAAGTGAGAAAAGTGACCTAAAATAGAACCGGGACTAGGCGGCAGTTCCCCCCACCAGGCGGCGGCATTTGGGGCATTATTTGTGGGTCAGAAAGTGAGAAAAGTGACCTAAAATAGAACCGGTGCAGGCGGCATGTTCCCCCACCAGATGGCGGCATTTGGGGACCCGTAGTGTGGGCAGAAAACTCACCAAAGTGACTTAAAATAGAACCGGTGCAGGCGGCATGTTCCCCCACCAGATGGCGGCATTTGGGGACCCGTAGTGTGGGTAGAAAACTCACCAAAGTGACTTAAAATAGAACCGGTGCAGGCGGCATGTTCCCCCACCAGATGGCGGCATTTGGGGACCCGTAGTGTGGGTAGAAAACTCACCAAAGTGACTTAAAATAGAACCGGTGCAGGCGGCATGTTCCCCCACCAGATGGCGGCATTTGGGGACCCGTAGTGTGGGCAGAAAACTCACCAAAGTGACTTAAAATAGAACCGGTGCAGGCGGCATGTTCCCCCACCAGATGGCGGCATTTGGGGAGCCGTAGTGTGGGCAGAAAACTCACCAAAGTGACTTAAAATAGAACCGGTGCAGGCGGCATGTTCCCCCACCAGATGGCGGCATTTGGGGACCCGTAGTGTGGGCAGAAAACTCACCAAAGTGACTTAAAATAGAACCGGTGCAGGCGGCATGTTCCCCCACCAGATGGCGGCATTTGGGGAGCCGTAGTGTGGGCAGAAAACTCACCAAAGTGACTTAAAATAGAACCGGTGCAGGCGGCATGTTCCCCCACCAGATGGCGGCATTTGGGGACCCGTAGTGTGGGCAGAAAACTCACCAAAGTGACTTAAAATAGAACCGGTGCAGGCGGCATGTTCCCCCACCAGATGGCGGCATTTGGGGACATGCAGTGTGGGTAGAAAACTCACCAAAGTGTCCTAAAATAGAACCGGGACCAGGGGGCCTCTTCCCCCACCAGGTGGCGGGCTTGGGGGGCTTGGTTTCCGGGTAGAAAACTCACCAAAGTGTCCTAAAATAGAACCGGGACCAGGGGGCATGCTCCCCCACCAGGCGGCGGGCTTGGGGGGCTTGGTTTGCGGGTAGAAAACTCACCAAAGTGACCTAAAATAGAACCGGGCTAGGCGGCATGTTCCCCCACCAGGCGGCGGGCTTGGGGGGCTTGGTTTGCGGGTAGAAAACTCACCAAAGTGTCCTAAAATAGAACCGGGACCAGGGGGCATGTTCCCCCACCAGGCGGCGGGCTTGGGGGGCTTGGTTTGCGGGTAGAAAACTCACCAAAGTGTCCTAAAATAGAACCGGGACCAGGGGGCATGTTCCCCCACCAGGCGGCGGGCTTGGGGGGCTTGGTTTGCGGGTAGAAAACTCACCAAAGTGTCCTAAAATAGAACCGGGACCAGGGGGCCTCTTCCCCCACCAGGCGGCGGGCTTGGGGGGCTTGGTTTGCGGGTAGAAAACTCACCAAAGTGACCTAAAATAGAACCGGGACCAGGGGGCCTCTTCCCCCACCAGGCGGCGGGCTTGGGGGGCTTGGTTTGCGGGTAGAAAACTCACCAAAGTGTCCTAAAATAGAACCGGGACCAGGGGGCCTCTTCCCCCACCAGGCGGCGGGCTTGGGGGGCTTGGTTTGCGGGTAGAAAACTCACCAAAGTGACCTAAAATAGAACCGGGCTAGGCGGCATGTTCCCCCACCAGGCGGCGGGCTTGGGGGGCTTGGTTTGCGGGTAGAAAACTCACCAAAGTGTCCTAAAATAGAACCGGGACCAGGGGGCATGTTCCCCCACCAGGCGGCGGGCTTGGGGGGCTTGGTTTGCGGGTAGAAAACTCACCAAAGTGTCCTAAAATAGAACCGGGACCAGGGGGCATCTTCCCCCACCAGGCGGCGGGCTTGGGGGGCTTGGTTTGCGGGTAGAAAACTCACCAAAGTGTCCTAAAATAGAACCGGGACCAGGGGGCCTCTTCCCCCACCAGGCGGCGGGCTTGGGGGGCTTGGTTTGCGGGTAGAAAACTCACCAAAGTGACCTAAAATAGAACCGGGCCAGGCGGCATGCTCCCCCACCAGGCGGCGGGCTTGGGGGGCTTGGTTTGCGGGTAGAAAACTCACCAAAGTATCGGCAAAATAGAACCAGGGAAGGGGGGGATGTCGGTCACAAGGTGCCCGAGTCAGAGAACCAGGAAAACGGACATAAATCCAGAAAACCTCGGTGTCTGACTGCTCCTCAAAAAGTGGTCTTTTTGATGTCACGAGCGCAACCACCTAGAGGTTAATGGGGAGGGATGGTGTGAGCGCAAACGGATTTTTCCTAAGTGTGACTGCTCCTCAAAAAGTGGTCTTTTTGATGTCACGAGCGCAACCACCTAGAGGTTAATGGGGAGGGATGGTGTGAGCGCAAACGGATTTTTCCTAAGTGTGACTGCTCCTCAAAAAGTGGTCTTTTTGATGTCACGAGCGCAACCACCTAGAGGTTAATAGGGAGCGAGTACAACAGGGGAGGGAGTGAATGGGCTCGGACTGTGGCCGAGCCTGGTGCCTCAAAATCGGACAAGGTTGGACTGGAAGCCCGCTGAGAACTCTGGTTCTTTTGCCAGACGAAACGAATTTTTTCCGAGTGTGACTGCTCTGCAAAAAGTGGTCTTTTTGATGTCACGAGCGCAACCACCTAGAGGTTAATGGGGAGGGAGTGGAAAAAACGACAAAGTGTTGAGCTCCGGACCGGGATGGCGGGCGACTCGAGCGGTCATGCCCGACTTTGAGACACTTTGTCGCGGTCATGCGAGCGACCTCCACTGCTCCCCGGAGGTGCCCCGGACCGGGTTGGCGGGTGACTCGAGCGGTCCTGCCCGACTTTGAGACACTTTGTCGCGGTCATGCGGGCGTCCTCCGCCGGTCCCCGGAGGTGCCCCGGACCGGGTTGGCGGGTGACTCGAGCGGTCATGCCCGACTTTGAGACACTTTGTCGCGGTCATGCGGGCGACCTCCGCCGGTCCCTGGAGGTGCCCCGGACCGGGTTGGCGGGTGACTCGAGCGGTCGTGCCCGACTTTGAGACACTTTGTCGCGGTCATGCGGGCGTCCTCCGCCGGTCCCTGGAGGTGCCCCGGACCGGGTTGGCGGGTGACTCGAGCGGTCGTGCCCGACTTTGAGACACTTTGTCGCGGTCATGCGGGCGTCCTCCGCCGGTCCCTGGAGGTGCCCCGGACCGGGTTGGCGGGTGACTCGAGCGGTCGTGCCCGACTTTGAGACACTTTGTCGCGGTCATGCGGGCGTCCTCCGCCGGTCCCTGGAGGTGCCCCGGACCGGGTTGGCGGGTGACTCGAGCGGTCATGCCCGACTTTGAGACACTTTGTCGCGGTCATGCGGGCGTCCTCCGCCGGTCCCTGGAGGTGCCCCGGACCGGGTTGGCGGGTGACTCGAGCGGTCGTGCCCGACTTTGAGACACTTTGTCGCGGTCATGCGGGCGTCCTCCGCCGGTCCCTGGAGGTGCCCCGGACCGGGTTGGCGGGTGACTCGAGCGGTTGTGCCCGACTTTGAGACACTTTGTCGCGGTCATGCGGGCCTCCTCCGCCGGTCCCTGGAGGTGCCCCGGACCGGGTTGGCGGGTGACTCGAACGGTCATGACCGACTTTGAGACACTTTGTCGCGGTCATGCGGGCGTCCTCCGCCGGTCCCTGGAGGTGCCCCGGACCGGGTTGGCGGGTGACTCGAGCGGTCGTGCCCGACTTTGAGACACTTTGTCGCGGTCATGCGGGCGTCCTCCGCCGGTCCCTGGAGGTGCCCCGGACCGGGTTGGCGGGTGACTCGAGCGGTCCTGCCCGACTTTGAGACACTTTGTCGCGGTCATGCGGGCGTCCTCCGCCGGTCCCTGGAGGTGCCCCGGACCGGGTTGGCGGGTGACTCGAGCGGTCGTGCCCGACTTTGAGACACTTTGTCGCGGTCATGCGGGCGTCCTCCGCCGGTCCCTGGAGGTGCCCCGGACCGGGTTGGCGGGTGACTCGAGCGGTCGTGCCCGACTTTGAGACACTTTGTCGCGGTCATGCGGGCGTCCTCCGCCGGTCCCTGGAGGTGCCCCGGACCGGGTTGGCGGGTGACTCGAGCGGTCGTGCCCGACTTTGAGACACTTTGTCGCGGTCATGCGGGCGTCCTCCGCCGGTCCCTGGAGGTGCCCCGGACCGGGTTGGCGGGTGACTCGAGCGGTCGTGCCCGACTTTGAGACACTTTGTCGCGGTCATGCGGGCGTCCTCCGCCGGTCCCTGGAGGTGCCCCGGACCGGGTTGGCGGGTGACTCGAGCGGTCATGCCCGACTTTGAGACACTTTGCCGCGGTCATGCGGGCGACCTCCGCCGGTCCCTGGAGGTGCCCCGGACCGGGTTGGCGGGTGACTCGAGCGGTCGTGCCCGACTTTGAGACACTTTGCCGCGGTCATGCGGGCGACCTCCGCCGGTCCCTGGATGGCGGGCTCCAGTGAGGTCGGCGGGGGAAGGCTCGGGCTGAGGCCGACTTCGGTGCCTCAAAGTCGGACAAGGTTGGATTGGAAGTCCGCTGTGTTGAGGACCAGTGGCATTCGGCGGTGGAACGCTCAGAACTTGGCCGACATCGGTGCCTCAACGTCGGACAAGGTTGGAGTGGATGACCGCTGATAACTCTGGTTCTTTTGCCAGACGAAAGAAATTTTTCCCGAGTGTGACTGCTCTGAAAAAAGTGGTCTTTTTGATGTCACGAGCGCAACCACCTAGAGGTTAATAGGGAGGCACCATAACAGGAGAGGGAGTGAAAAGGCTCGGACGGTGGCCGAGCCTGGTGCCTCAAAATCGGACAAGGTTGGAGTGGATGACCGCTGAAAACTCTGGTTCTTTTGCCAGACGAAAGAAATTTTTTCCGAGTGTGACTGCTCTGCAAAAAGTGGTCTTTTTGATGTCACGAGCGCAACCACCTAGAGGTTAATAGGGAGGCACCATAACAGGAGAGGGAGTGAAAAGGCTCGGACGGTGGCCGAGCCTGGTGCCTCAAAATCGGACAAGGTTGGAGTGGATGACCGCTGAAAACTCTGGTTCTTTTGCCAGACGAAAGAAATTTTTCCCGAGTGTGACTGCTCTGCAAAAAGTGGTCTTTTTGATGTCACGAGCGCAACCACCTAGAGGTTAATAGGGAGGCACCATAACAGGAGAGGGAGTGAAAAGGCTCGGAGGGTGGCCGAGCCTGGTGCCTCAAAGTCGGACAAGGTTGGAGTGGATGACCGCTGAAAACTCTGGTTCTTTTGCCAGACGAAAGAAATTTTTTTCCGAGTGTGACTGCTCTGCAAAAAGTGGTCTTTTTGATGTCACGAGCGCAACCACCTAGAGGTTAATAGGGAGGCACCATAACAGGAGAGGGAGTGAAAAGGCTCGGAGGGTGGCCGAGCCTGGTGCCTCAAAATCGGACAAGGTTGGAGTGGATGACCGCTGAAAACTCTGGTTCTTTTGCCTGACGAAAGACATTTTTTCCGAGTGTGACTGCTCTGCAAAAAGTGGTCTTTTTGATGTCACGAGCGCAACCACCTAGAGGTTAATAGGGAGGCACCATAACAGGAGAGGGAGTGAAAAGGCTCGGAGGGTGGCCGAGCCTGGTGCCTCAAAATCGGACAAGGTTGGAGTGGATGACCGCGGAGAACTCTGGTTCTTTTGCCAGACGAAAGAAATTTTTTCCGAGTGTGACTGCTCTGCAAAAAGTGGTCTTTTTGATGTCACGAGCGCAACCACCTAGAGGTTAATAGGGAGGCACCATAACAGGAGAGGGAGTGAAAAGGCTCGGAGGGTGGCCGAGCCTGGTGCCTCAAAATCGGACAAGGTTGGAGTGGATGGCCGCGGAGAACTCTGGTTCTTTTGCCAGACGAAAGAATTTTTTTCCGAGTGTGACTGCTCCTCAAAAAGTGGTCTTTTTGATGTCACGAGCGCAACCACCTAGAGGTTAATAGGGAGGCACCATAACAGGAGAGGGAAGGAAAGGGCTCGGAGGGTGGCCGAGCCTGGTGCCTCAAAATCGGACAAGGTTGGAGTGGATGGCCGCGGAGAACTCTGGTTCTTTTGCCAGACGAAAGAAATTTTTTCCGAGTGTGACTGCTCTGCAAAAAGTGGTCTTTTTGATGTCACGAGCGCAACCACCTAGAGGTTAATAGGGAGGCACCATAACAGGAGAGGGAAGGAAAAGGCTCGGAGGGTGGCCGAGCCTGGTGCCTCAAAGTCGGACAAGGTTGGAGTGGATGGCCGCGGAGAACTCTGGTTCTTTTGCCTGACGAAAGAAATTTTTTCCGAGTGTGACTGCTCCTCAAAAAGTGGTCTTTTTGATGTCACGAGCGCAACCACCTAGAGGTTAATAGGGAGGCACCATAACAGGAGAGGGAAGGAAAGGGCTCGGAGGGTGGCCGAGCCTGGTGCCTCAAAATCGGACAAGGTTGGAGTGGATGGCCGCG
>NW_028258645.1:0-2500 GCF_982586985.1 Callionymus lyra
TTTTATACCTCTTCAAAACTCTACAATTTTTTTTTTTTTTTTTTTTTACCTCTTCAAAACTCAAATTTTTTTTTTTTTTTTTTTTACCTCTTCAAAACTCCAACATTGATTTTTTGTTCCTTTTTTTACCTCTTCAAAACTCCACAATTTTTTTTTTTTTTTTTTTTACCTCTTCAAAACTCCAACTTTTTATTTTTTTTTACCTCTTCAAAACTCTACAATTTTTTTTTTTTTTTTTTTAACCTCTTCAAAACTCCAACATTTTTTTTTTTTTTTACCTCTTCAAAACTCCAACATTGATTTTTTGTTCCTTTTTTTACCTCTTCAAAACTCCAATTTTTTTTTTTTTTTTTTTTACCTCTTCAAAACTCCAACATTGATTTTTTGTTCCTTTTTTTACCTCTTCAAAACTCAAATTTTTTTTTTTTTTTTTTTTACCTCTTCAAAACTCAATTTTTTTTAATTTTTTTTTTTACCTCTTCAAAACTCCAACATTTATTTTTTGTTCCTTTTTTTACCTCTTCAAAACTCAAATTTTTTTTTTTTTTTTTTTTTTACCTCTTCAAAACTCCATTGATTTTTTGTTCCTTTTTTTACCTCTTCAAAACTCCAAATTTTTTTTTTTTTTTTACCTCTTCAAAACTCCAACTTTTTTTTTTTTTTTACCTCTTCAAAACTCTACAATTTTTTTTTTTTTTTTTTTTTACCTCTTCAAAACTCCAACTTTTTTTTTTTTTTTTTTTTACCTCTTCAAAACTCCAACATTGATTTTTTGTTCCTTTTTTTACCTCTTCAAAACTCCACAATTTTTTTTTTTTTTTTTTTTACCTCTTCAAAACTCCAACATTTTTTTTTTTTTACCTCTTCAAAACTCCAATTTTTTTTTTTTTTTACCTCTTCAAAACTCCTAAATTTTTTTTTTTTTTTTTTACCTCTTCAAAACTCCAACTTTTTTTTTTTTTTACCTCTTCAAAACTCCACAAATTTCTTTATATTTTTTTTACCTCTTCAAAACTCCACAATTTTTTATTTATTTTTTTTACCTCTTCAAAACTCCAACATTGATTTTTTGTTCCTTTTTTTACCTCTCCAAAACTCCAATTTTTTTTTTTTTTTTTTTACCTCTTCAAAACTCCAACTTTTTTTTTTTTTTTTTACCTCTTCAAAACTCCAACATTGATTTTTTGTTCCTTTTTTTACATCTTCAAAACTCCAAATTTTTTATTTTTTTTTTTTACCTCTTCAAAACTCCAAATTTTTTTTTTTTTTTTTTTACCTCTTCAAAACTCCAAATTTTTTTTTTTTTTTTTTACCTCTTCAAAACTCCAACTTTTTTTTTTTTTTTACCTCTTCAAAACTCTACAATTTTTTTTTTTTTTTTTTTTTACCTCTTCAAAACTCCAACTTTTTTTTTTTTTTACCTCTTCAAAACTCCAACATTGATTTTTTGTTCCTTTTTTTACCTCTTCAAAACTCAATTTTTTTTTTTTTTTTTTTACCTCTTCAAAACTCAATTTTTTTTTTTTTTTTTTACCTCTTCAAAACTACAACTTTTTTTTTTTTTTACCTCTTCAAAACTCCAACTTTTTTTTTTTTTTTTTTTACCTCTTCAAAACTCCACAATTTTTTTTTTTTTTTTTTTTTACCTCTTCAAAACTCCAACATTTTTTTTTTTTTTTACCTCTTCAAAACTCCAACATTGATTTTTTGTTCCTTTTTTTACCTCTTCAAAACTCCACAATTTTTTTTTTTTTTTTTACCTCTTCAAAACTCCAACTTTTTATTTTTTTTATACCTCTTCAAAACTCTACAATTTTTTTTTTTTTTTTTTTTTACCTCTTCAAAACTCAAATTTTTTTTTTTTTTTTTTTTACCTCTTCAAAACTCCAACATTGATTTTTTGTTCCTTTTTTTACCTCTTCAAAACTCAAATTTTTTTTTTTTTTTTTTTTACCTCTTCAAAACTCCAACATTTTTTTTTTTTTTTACCTCTTCAAAACTCCAACATTGATTTTTTTGTTCCTTTTTTTACCTCTTCAAAACTCCACAATTTTTTTTTTTTTTTTTACCTCTTCAAAACTCCAACTTTTTATTTTTTTTATACCTCTTCAAAACTCTACAATTTTTTTTTTTTTTTTTTTTACCTCTTCAAAACTCAATTTTTTTTTTTTTTTTTTTTACCTCTTCAAAACTCCAACATTGATTTTTTGTTCCTTTTTTTACCTCTTCAAAACTCCACAATTTTTTTTTTTTTTTTTTTTACCTCTTCAAAACTCCAACTTTTTATTTTTTTTTACCTCTTCAAAACTCTACAATTTTTTTTTTTTTTTTTTTAACCTCTTCAAAACTCCAACATTTTTTTTTTTTTTTACCTCTTCAAAACTCCAACATTGATTTTTTGTTCCTTTTTTTACCTCTTCAAAACTCCAATTTTTTTTTTTTTTTTTTTTACCTCTTCAAAACTCCAACATTGATTTTTTGTTCCTTTTTTTACCTCTTC
>NW_028258645.1:5000-62500 GCF_982586985.1 Callionymus lyra
TTTTTTTTTTTACCTCTTCAAAACTCAATTTTTTTTATTTTTTTTTACCTCTTCAAAACTACAACTTTTTTTTTTTTTTACCTCTTCAAAACTCCAACATTGATTTTTTGTTCCTTTTTTTACCTCTTCAAAACTCCAACTTTTTTTTTTTTTTACCTCTTCAAAACTCCAACATTGATTTTTTGTTCCTTTTTTTACCTCTTCAAAACTCCAACTTTTTTTTTTTTTTACCTCTTCAAAACTCAATTTTTTTTTTTTTTTTTTACCTCTTCAAAACTCAATTTTTTTTTTTTTTTTTTTTTACCTCTTCAAAACTCCAACATTTATTTTTTGTTCCTTTTTTTACCTCTTCAAAACTCAAATTTTTTTTTTTTTTTTGTTTTACCTCTTCAAAACTCCAACATTGATTTTTTGTTCCTTTTTTTACCTCTTCAAAACTCCAACTTTTTTTTTTTTTTTTACCTCTTCAAAACTCCAACTTTTTTTTTTTTTACCTCTTCAAAACTCCAACTTTTTTTTTTTTTTTTTTTACCTCTTCAAAACTCCAACATTGATTTTTTGTTCCTTTTTTTACCTCTTCAAAACTCAATTTTTTTTTTTTTTTTTTTTACCTCTTCAAAACTCAATTTTTTTTTTTTTTTTTTTTACCTCTTCAAAACTCCAACATTTATTTTTTGTTCCTTTTTTTACCTCTTCAAAACTCAAATTTTTTTTTTTTTTTTTTTACCTCTTCAAAACTCAATTTTTTTTTTTTTTTTTTTTTACCTCTTCAAAACTCCAACATTTATTTTTTGTTCCTTTTTTTACCTCTTCAAAACTCAAATTTTTTTTATTTTTTTTTTTACCTCTTCAAAACTCAATTTTTTTTTTTTTTTTTTTTTACCTCTTCAAAACTCCAACATTTATTTTTTGTTCCTTTTTTTACCTCTTCAAAACTCAAATTTTTTTTTTTTTTTTTTTTACCTCTTCAAAACTCCATTGATTTTTTGTTCCTTTTTTTACCTCTTCAAAACTCCAAATTTTTTTTTTTTTTTACCTCTTCAAAACTCCAACTTTTTTTTTTTTTTTTACCTCTTCAAAACTCTACAATTTTTTTTTTTTTTTTTTTTACCTCTTCAAAACTCCAACTTTTTTTTTTTTTACCTCTTCAAAACTCCAACTTTTTTTTTTTTTTTTACCTCTTCAAAACTCCAGTTTTTTTTTTTTTTTTTTACCTCTTCAAAACTCCAACTTTTTATTTTTTTTTACCTCTTCAAAACTCTACAATTTTTTTTTTTTTTTTTTTTACCTCTTCAAAACTCCAACTTTTTTTTTTTTTTACCTCTTCAAAACTCCAACATTGATTTTTTGTTCCTTTTTTTACCTCTTCAAAACTCCAAATTTTTTTTTTTTTTTTTTTACCTCTTCAAAACTCAATTTTTTTTTTTTTTTTACCTCTTCAAAACTCCACAATTTTTTTTTTTTTTTTTTTACCTCTTCAAAACTCCACAATTTTTTTTTTTTTTTTTTACCTCTTCAAAACTCCAATTTTTTTTTTTTTTTTGTTTACCTCTTCAAAACTCTACAATTTTTTTTTTTTTTTTTTTTACCTCTTCAAAACTCCAACTTTTTTTTTTTTTACCTCTTCAAAACTCCAACTTTTTTTTTTTTTTACCTCTTCAAAACTCCAACATTGATTTTTTGTTCCTTTTTTTACATCTTCAAAACTCCAAATTTTTTTTTTTTTTTTTTTTTACCTCTTCAAAACTCCAACTTTTTTTTTTTTTACCTCTTCAAAACTCCAACTTTTTTTTTTTTTTACCTCTTCAAAACTCCAACATTGATTTTTTGTTCCTTTTTTTACATCTTCAAAACTCCAAATTTTTTTTTTTTTTTTTTTTACCTCTTCAAAACTCCACAATTTTTTTTTTTTTTTTTTTTTTACCTCTTCAAAACTCCAAAATTTTTTTTTTTTTTTACCTCTTCAAAACACCAACATTGATTTTTTGTTCCTTTTTTTACCTCTTCAAAACTCCACAATTTTTTTTTTTTTTTTTTTACCTCTTCAAAACTCCAACTTTTTATTTTTTTTTACCTCTTCAAAACTCTACAATTTTTTTTTTTTTTTTTTTTTTACCTCTTCAAAACTCCAACTTTTTTTTTTTTTTACCTCTTCAAAACTCCAACATTGATTTTTTGTTCCTTTTTTTACCTCTTCAAAACTCCAAATTTTTTTTTTTTTTTTTTTTACCTCTTCAAAACTCAATTTTTTTTTTTTTTTTTTACCTCTTCAAAACTACAACTTTTTTTTTTTTTTACCTCTTCAAAACTCCAACTTTTTTTTTTTTTTACCTCTTCAAAACTCCAACATTGATTTTTTGTTCCTTTTTTTACCTCTTCAAAACTCCAAATTTTTTTTTTTTTTTTTTTTACCTCTTCAAAACTCCACAATTTTTTTTTTTTTTTTTTTTTACCTCTTCAAAACTCCAACTTTTTTTTTTTTTACCTCTTCAAAACTCCAACTTTTTTTTTTTTTTTTTTTACCTCTTCAAAACTCCAACATTGATTTTTTGTTCCTTTTTTTACCTCTTCAAAGCTCCACAATTTTTTTTATTTTTTTTTTTTACCTCTTCAAAACTCCAACATTTTTTTTTTTTTTACCTCTTCAAAACTCCAAATTTTTTTTTTTTTTACCTCTTCAAAACTCCTAAATTTTTTTTTTTTTTTTTTTTTTTTTTTTACCTCTTCAAAACTCCAACTTTTTTTTTTTTTTACCTCTTCAAAACTCCACAATTTTTTTTATATTTTTTTTACCTCTTCAAAACTCCACAATTTTTTATTTATTTTTTTTACCTCTTCAAAACTCCAACATTGATTTTTTGTTCCTTTTTTTACCTCTCCAAAACTCCAAATTTTTTTTTTTTTTGTTTACCTCTTCAAAACTCCAACTTTTTTTTTTTTTTTTTACCTCTTCAAAACTCTACAATTTTTTTTTTTTTTTTTTTACCTCTTCAAAACTCCAACTTTTTTTTTTTTTTACCTCTTCAAAACTCCAACATTGATTTTTTGTTCCTTTTTTTACATCTTCAAAACTCCAAATTTTTTTTTTTTGTTTTACCTCTTCAAAACTCAATTTTTTTTTTTTTTTTTTACCTCTTCAAAACTACAACTTTTTTTTTTTTTTACCTCTTCAAAACTCCACAATTTTTTTTATTTTTTTTTTTTACCTCTTCAAAACTCCAACTTTTTTTTTTTTACCTCTTCAAAACTCCAACATTGATTTTTTGTTCCTTTTTTTACCTCTTCAAAACTCAATTTTTTTTTTTTTTTTTCAACATTTTTTTTTTTTTTTACCTCTTCAAAACTCCAACATTGATTTTTTGTTCCTTTTTCTACCTCTTCAAAACTCCAATTTTTTTTTTTTTTTTTTTTACCTCTTCAAAACTCCAACATTGATTTTTTGTTCCTTTTTTTACCTCTTCAAAACTCAAATTTTTTTTTTTTTTTTTTTTACCTCTTCAAAACTCAATTTTTTTTTTTTTTTTTTTTTACCTCTTCAAAACTCCAACATTTATTTTTTGGTCCTTTTTTTACCTCTTCAAAACTCAATTTTTTTTTTTTTTTTTTTTTACCTCTTCAAAACTCCAACATTGATTTTTTGTTCCTTTTTTTACCTCTTCAAAACTCCACAATTTTTTTTTTTTTTTTTTTTACCTCTTCAAAACTCCAACTTTTTATTTTTTTTTACCTCTTCAAAACTCTACAATTTTTTTTTTTTTTTTTTTAACCTCTTCAAAACTCCATTTTTTTTTTTTTTTACCTCTTCAAAACTCCAACATTGATTTTTTGTTCCTTTTTTTACCTCTTCAAAACTCCAATTTTTTTTTTTTTTTTTTTTTACCTCTTCAAAACTCCAACATTGATTTTTTGTTCCTTTTTTTACCTCTTCAAAACTCAATTTTTTTTTTTTTTTTTTTTTACCTCTTCAAAACTCAATTTTTTTTTTTTTTTTTTTTTACCTCTTCAAAACTCCAACATTTATTTTTTGTTCCTTTTTTTACCTCTTCAAAACTCAAATTTTTTTTTTTTTTTTTTTTACCTCTTCAAAACTCCATTGATTTTTTGTTCCTTTTTTTACCTCTTCAAAACTCCAAATTTTTTTTTTTTTTTTACCTCTTCAAAACTCTACAATTTTTTTTTTTTTTTTTTTTTACCTCTTCAAAACTCCAACATTGATTTTTTGTTCCTTTTTTTACCTCTTCAAAACTCCACAATTTTTTTTTTTTTTTTTTTTTACCTCTTCAAAACTCCAACATTGATTTTTTGTTCCTTTTTCTACCTCTTCAAAACTCCACAATTTTTTTTATTTTTTTTTTTTACCTCTTCAAAACTACAACTTTTTTTTTTTTACCTCTTCAAAACTCCAACATTGATTTTTTGTTCCTTTTTTTACCTCTTCAAAACTCAATTTTTTTTTTTTTTTTTACCTCTTCAAAACTACAACTTTTTTTTTTTTTTACCTCTTCAAAACTCCAACTTTTTTTTTTTTTTTTTTTACCTCTTCAAAACTCCACAATTTTTTTTTTTTTTTTTTTTTACCTCTTCAAAACTCCAACATTTTTTTTTTTTTTACCTCTTCAAAACTCCAACATTGATTTTTTTTTTACCTCTTCAAAACTCCAACATTGATTTTTTGTTCCTTTTTTTACCTCTTCAAAACTCCACAATTTTTTTTTTTTTTTTTTTACCTCTTCAAAACTCCAACTTTTTATTTTTTTTATACCTCTTCAAAACTCTACAATTTTTTTTTTTTTTTTTTTTTACCTCTTCAAAACTCCATTGATTTTTTGTTCCTTTTTTTACCTCTTCAAAACTCCAAATTTTTTTTTTTTTTTTACCTCTTCAAAACTCTACAATTTTTTTTTTTTTTTTTTTTTACCTCTTCAAAACTCCAACATTGATTTTTTGTTCCTTTTTTTACCTCTTCAAAACTCCACAATTTTTTTTTTTTTTTTTTTTTACCTCTTCAAAACTCCAACATTGATTTTTTGTTCCTTTTTCTACCTCTTCAAAACTCCACAATTTTTTTTATTTTTTTTTTTTACCTCTTCAAAACTACAACTTTTTTTTTTTTACCTCTTCAAAACTCCAACATTGATTTTTTGTTCCTTTTTTTACCTCTTCAAAACTCAATTTTTTTTTTTTTTTTTACCTCTTCAAAACTACAACTTTTTTTTTTTTTTACCTCTTCAAAACTCCAACTTTTTTTTTTTTTTTTTTTACCTCTTCAAAACTCCACAATTTTTTTTTTTTTTTTTTTTTACCTCTTCAAAACTCCAACATTTTTTTTTTTTTTACCTCTTCAAAACTCCAACATTGATTTTTTTTTTACCTCTTCAAAACTCCAACATTGATTTTTTGTTCCTTTTTTTACCTCTTCAAAACTCCACAATTTTTTTTTTTTTTTTTTTACCTCTTCAAAACTCCAACTTTTTATTTTTTTTATACCTCTTCAAAACTCTACAATTTTTTTTTTTTTTTTTTTTTACCTCTTCAAAACTACAACTTTTTTTTTTTTTTACCTCTTCAAAACTCCAACTTTTTTTTTTTTTTTTTTTACCTCTTCAAAACTCCAACATTGATTTTTTGTTCCTTTTTTTACCTCTTCAAAACTCCACAATTTTTTTTTTTTTTTTTTTACCTCTTCAAAACTCCAACTTTTTATTTTTTTTTACCTCTTCAAAACTCTACAATTTTTTTTTTTTTTTTTTTTTACCTCTTCAAAACTCCAACATTTTTTTTTTTTTTTACCTCTTCAAAACTCCAACATTGATTTTTTGTTCCTTTTTTTTACCTCTTCAAAACTCCAACTTTTTTTTTTTTTTTTTTTTTACCTCTTCAAAACTCCAACATTGATTTTTTGTTCCTTTTTTTACCTCTTCAAAACTCAAATTTTTTTTTTTTTTTTTTTTACCTCTTCAAAACTCCAACATTGATTTTTTGTTCCTTTTTTTACCTCTTCAAAACTCAAATTTTTTTTTTTTTTTTACCTCTTCAAAACTCTACAATTTTTTTTTTTTTTTTTTTACCTCTTCAAAACTCAAATTTTTTTTTTTTTTTTTTTTACCTCTTCAAAACTCCAACATTGATTTTTTGTTCCTTTTTTTACCTCTTCAAAACTCCAACTTTTTTTTTTTTTTTTACCTCTTCAAAACTCTACAATTTTTTTTTTTTTTTTTTTACCTCTTCAAAACTCCAACTTTTTTTTTTTTTTTTTTACCTCTTCAAAACTCCAACATTGATTTTTTGTTCCTTTTTTTACCTCTTCAAAGCTCCACAATTTTTTTTTTTTTTTTTTTTTACCTCTTCAAAACTCCAACATTTTTTTTTTTTTTACCTCTTCAAAACTCCAATTTTTTTTTTTTTTTACCTCTTCAAAACTCCTAAATTTTTTTTTTTTTTTTTTTACCTCTTCAAAACTCCAACTTTTTTTTTTTTTTACCTCTTCAAAACTCCACAAATTTTTTTATATTTTTTTTACCTCTTCAAAACTCCACAATTTTTTATTTATTTTTTTTACCTCTTCAAAACTCCAACATTGATTTTTTGTTCCTTTTTTTACCTCTCCAAAACTCCAAATTTTTTTTTTTTTTTTTTACCTCTTCTAAACTCCAACTTTTTTTTTTTTTTTTTACCTCTTCAAAACTCTACAATTTTTTTTTTTTTTTTTTTTACCTCTTCAAAACTCCAACTTTTTTTTTTTTTTACCTCTTCAAAACTCCAACATTGATTTTTTGTTCCTTTTTTTACATCTTCAAAACTCCAAATTTTTTTTTTTTTTTTTTTTACCTCTTCAAAACTCCACAATTTTTTTTTATTTTTTTTTTTACCTCTTCAAAACTCCAAAATTTTTTTTTTTTTTACCTCTTCAAAACACCAACATTGATTTTTTGTTCCTTTTTTTACCTCTTCAAAACTCCACAATTTTTTTTTTATTTTTTTTTACCTCTTCAAAACTCCAACTTTTTATTTTTTTTTACCTCTTCAAAACTCTACAATTTTTTTTTTTTTTTTTTTTACCTCTTCAAAACTCCAACTTTTTTTTTTTTTTACCTCTTCAAAACTCCAACATTGATTTTTTGTTCCTTTTTTTACCTCTTCAAAACTCCAAATTTTTTTTTTTTTTTTTTTTACCTCTTCAAAACTCAATTTTTTTTTTTTTTTTTTACCTCTTCAAAACTACAACTTTTTTTTTTTTTTACCTCTTCAAAACTCCAACTTTTTTTTTTTTTTACCTCTTCAAAACTCCAACATTGATTTTTTGTTCCTTTTTTTACCTCTTCAAAACTCCAAATTTTTTTTTTTTTTTTTTTACCTCTTCAAAACTCCACAATTTTTTTTTTTTTTTTTTTTACCTCTTCAAAACTCCAACTTTTTTTTTTTTTTACCTCTTCAAAACTCCAACTTTTTTTTTTTTTTTTTTTACCTCTTCAAAACTCCAACATTGATTTTTTGTTCCTTTTTTTACCTCTTCAAAGCTCCACAATTTTTTTTTTTTTTTTTTTTTACCTCTTCAAAACTCCAACATTTTTTTTTTTTTTACCTCTTCAAAACTCCAAATTTTTTTTTTTTTTACCTCTTCAAAACTCCTAAATTTTTTTTTTTTTTTTTTTACCTCTTCAAAACTCCAACTTTTTTTTTTTTTTACCTCTTCAAAACTCCACAAATTTTTTTATATTTTTTTTACCTCTTCAAAACTCCACAATTTTTTATTTATTTTTTTTACCTCTTCAAAACTCCAACATTGATTTTTTGTTCCTTTTTTTACATCTTCAAAACTCCAAATTTTTTTTTTTTTTTTTACCTCTTCAAAACTCAATTTTTTTTTTTTTTTTTTACCTCTTCAAAACTACAACTTTTTTTTTTTTTTACCTCTTCAAAACTCCACAATTTTTTTTATTTTTTTTTTTTACCTCTTCAAAACTCCAACTTTTTTTTTTTTACCTCTTCATAACTCCAACATTGATTTTTTGTTCCTTTTTTTACCTCTTCAAAACTCAATTTTTTTTTTTTTTTTTTCAACATTTTTTTTTTTTTTTACCTCTTCAAAACTCCAACATTGATTTTTTGTTCCTTTTTCTACCTCTTCAAAACTCCAATTTTTTTTTTTTTTTTTTTTACCTCTTCAAAACTCCAACATTGATTTTTTGTTCCTTTTTTTACCTCTTCAAAACTCAAATTTTTTTTTTTTTTTTTTTTACCTCTTCAAAACTCAATTTTTTTTTACCTCTTCAAAACTCCAACATTTATTTTTTGGTCCTTTTTTTACCTCTTCAAAACTCAATTTTTTTTTTTTTTTTTTTTTACCTCTTCAAAACTCCAACATTGATTTTTTGTTCCTTTTTTTACCTCTTCAAAACTCCACAATTTTTTTTTTTTTTTTTTTTACCTCTTCAAAACTCCAACTTTTTATTTTTTTTTACCTCTTCAAAACTCTACAATTTTTTTTTTTTTTTTTTTAACCTCTTCAAAACTCCAACATTTTTTTTTTTTTTTACCTCTTCAAAACTCCAACATTGATTTTTTGTTCCTTTTTTTACCTCTTCAAAACTCCAATTTTTTTTTTTTTTTTTTTTACCTCTTCAAAACTCCAACATTGATTTTTTGTTCCTTTTTTTACCTCTTCAAAACTCAAATTTTTTTTTTTTTTTTTTTTACCTCTTCAAAACTCAATTTTTTTTTTTTTTTTTTTTTACCTCTTCAAAACTCCAACATTTATTTTTTGTTCCTTTTTTTACCTCTTCAAAACTCAAATTTTTTTTTTTTTTTTTTTTACCTCTTCAAAACTCCATTGATTTTTTGTTCCTTTTTTTACCTCTTCAAAACTCCAAATTTTTTTTTTTTTTTTACCTCTTCAAAACTCCAACATTGATTTTTTGTTCCTTTTTTTACCTCTTCAAAACTCAATTTTTTTTTTTTTTTTTACCTCTTCAAAACTCCAACTTTTTTTTTTTTTTTTACCTCTTCAAAACTCTACAATTTTTTTTTTATTTTTTTTTTACCTCTTCAAAACTCCAACTTTTTTTTTTTTTACCTCTTCAAAACTCCAACTTTTTTTTTTTTTTTTTTACCTCTTCAAAACTCCAACATTGATTTTTTGTTCCTTTTTTTACCTCTTCAAAACTCCACAATTTTTTTTTTTTTTTTTTTACCTCTTCAAAACTCCAACATTTTTTTTTTTTTTACCTCTTCAAAACTCCAATTTTTTTTTTTTTTTACCTCTTCAAAACTCCTAAATTTTTTTTTTTTTTTTTTTACCTCTTCAAAACTCCAACTTTTTTTTTTTTTTACCTCTTCAAAACTCCATTGATTTTTTGTTCCTTTTTTTACCTCTTCAAAACTCCAAATTTTTTTTTTTTTTTTACCTCTTCAAAACTCCAACTTTTTTTTTTTTTTTACCTCTTCAAAACTCTACAATTTTTTTTTTTTTTTTTTTTTACCTCTTCAAAACTCCAACTTTTTTTTTTTTTACCTCTTCAAAACTCCAACTTTTTTTTTTTTTTTTTTACCTCTTCAAAACTCCAACATTGATTTTTTGTTCCTTTTTTTACCTCTTCAAAACTCAAATTTTTTTTTTTTTTTTACCTCTTCAAAACTCCAACTTTTTTTTTTTTATTTACCTCTTCAAAACTCTACAATTTTTTTTTTTTTTTTTTTTACCTCTTCAAAACTCAAATTTTTTTTTTTTTTTTTTTACCTCTTCAAAACTCCAACATTGATTTTTTGTTCCTTTTTTTACCTCTTCAAAACTCCAACTTTTTTTTTTTTTTTTACCTCTTCAAAACTCTACAATTTTTTTTTTTTTTTTTTTACCTCTTCAAAACTCCAACTTTTTTTTTTTTTTTTTTTACCTCTTCAAAACTCCACAATTTTTTTTTTTTTTTTTTTTTACCTCTTCAAAACTCCACAATTTTTTTTTTTTTTTTTACCTCTTCAAAACTCCAACTTTTTTTTTTTTTACCTCTTCAAAACTCCAACTTTTTTTTTTTTTTTTTTTACCTCTTCAAAACTCCAACATTGATTTTTTGTTCCTTTTTTTACCTCTTCAAAACTCAAATTTTTTTTTTTTTTTTACCTCTTCAAAACTCCAACTTTTTTTTTTTTTTTTACCTCTTCAAAACTCTACAATTTTTTTTTTTTTTTTTTTTACCTCTTCAAAACTCAAATTTTTTTTTTTTTTTTTTTTACCTCTTCAAAACTCCAACATTGATTTTTTGTTCCTTTTTTTACCTCTTCAAAACTCCAACTTTTTTTTTTTTTTTTACCTCTTCAAAACTCTACAATTTTTTTTTTTTTTTTTTTACCTCTTCAAAACTCCAACATTTATTTTTTGTTCCTTTTTTTACCTCTTCAAAACTCAAATTTTTTTTTTTTTTTTTTTTACCTCTTCAAAACTCAATTTTTTTTTTTTTTTTTTTTTACCTCTTCAAAACTCCAACATTTATTTTTTGTTCCTTTTTTTACCTCTTCAAAACTCAAATTTTTTTTTTTTTTTTTTTTACCTCTTCAAAACTCCATTGATTTTTTGTTCCTTTTTTTACCTCTTCAAAACTCCAAATTTTTTTTTTTTTTTTACCTCTTCAAAACTCTACAATTTTTTTTTTTTTTTTTTTTTACCTCTTCAAAACTCCAACATTGATTTTTTGTTCCTTTTTTTACCTCTTCAAAACTCCACAATTTTTTTTTTTTTTTTTTTTTACCTCTTCAAAACTCCAACATTTTTTTTTTTTTTACCTCTTCAAAACTCCAACATTGATTTTTTGTTCCTTTTTCTACCTCTTCAAAACTCCACAATTTTTTTTATTTTTTTTTTTTACCTCTTCAAAACTCCAACTTTTTTTTTTTTACCTCTTCAAAACTCCAACATTGATTTTTTGTTCCTTTTTTTACCTCTTCAAAACTCAATTTTTTTTTTTTTTTTTACCTCTTCAAAACTCCAACTTTTTTTTTTTTTTTTACCTCTTCAAAACTCTACAATTTTTTTTTTATTTTTTTTTTACCTCTTCAAAACTCCAACTTTTTTTTTTTTTACCTCTTCAAAACTCCAACTTTTTTTTTTTTTTTTTTTACCTCTTCAAAACTCCAACATTGATTTTTTGTTCCTTTTTTTACCTCTTCAAAACTCCACAATTTTTTTTTTTTTTTTTTTACCTCTTCAAAACTCCAACATTTTTTTTTTTTTACCTCTTCAAAACTCCAATTTTTTTTTTTTTTTACCTCTTCAAAACTCCTAAATTTTTTTTTTTTTTTTTTTACCTCTTCAAAACTCCAACTTTTTTTTTTTTTTACCTCTTCAAAACTCCATTGATTTTTTGTTCCTTTTTTTACCTCTTCAAAACTCCAAATTTTTTTTTTTTTTTTACCTCTTCAAAACTCCAACTTTTTTTTTTTTTTTACCTCTTCAAAACTCTACAATTTTTTTTTTTTTTTTTTTTTACCTCTTCAAAACTCCAACTTTTTTTTTTTTTACCTCTTCAAAACTCCAACTTTTTTTTTTTTTTTTTTTACCTCTTCAAAACTCCAACATTGATTTTTTGTTCCTTTTTTTACCTCTTCAAAACTCAAATTTTTTTTTTTTTTTTACCTCTTCAAAACTCCAACTTTTTTTTTTTTTTTTACCTCTTCAAAACTCTACAATTTTTTTTTTTTTTTTTTTTTACCTCTTCAAAACTCAAATTTTTTTTTTTTTTTTTTTTACCTCTTCAAAACTCCAACATTGATTTTTTGTTCCTTTTTTTACCTCTTCAAAACTCCAACTTTTTTTTTTTTTTTTACCTCTTCAAAACTCTACAATTTTTTTTTTTTTTTTTTTACCTCTTCAAAACTCCAACTTTTTTTTTTTTTTTTTTTACCTCTTCAAAACTCCACAATTTTTTTTTTTTTTTTTTTTTACCTCTTCAAAACTCAACAATTTTTTTTTTTTTTTTTACCTCTTCAAAACTCCAACTTTTTTTTTTTTTACCTCTTCAAAACTCCAACTTTTTTTTTTTTTTTTTTTACCTCTTCAAAACTCCAACATTGATTTTTTGTTCCTTTTTTTACCTCTTCAAAACTCAAATTTTTTTTTTTTTTTTACCTCTTCAAAACTCCAACTTTTTTTTTTTTTTTTACCTCTTCAAAACTCTACAATTTTTTTTTTTTTTTTTTTTACCTCTTCAAAACTCAAATTTTTTTTTTTTTTTTTTTTACCTCTTCAAAACTCCAACATTGATTTTTTGTTCCTTTTTTTACCTCTTCAAAACTCCAACTTTTTTTTTTTTTTTTACCTCTTCAAAACTCTACAATTTTTTTTTTTTTTTTTTTACCTCTTCAAAACTCCAACATTTATTTTTTGTTCCTTTTTTTACCTCTTCAAAACTCCAACTTTTTTTTTTTTTACCTCTTCAAAACTCCAACTTTTTTTTTTTTTTTTTTTACCTCTTCAAAACTCCAACATTGATTTTTTGTTCCTTTTTTTACCTCTTCAAAACTCCACAATTTTTTTTTTTTTTTTTTTACCTCTTCAAAACTCCAACATTTTTTTTTTTTTTACCTCTTCAAAACTCCAATTTTTTTTTTTTTTTACCTCTTCAAAACTCCTAAATTTTTTTTTTTTTTTTTTACCTCTTCAAAACTCCAACTTTTTTTTTTTTTTACCTCTTCAAAACTCCATTGATTTTTTGTTCCTTTTTTTACCTCTTCAAAACTCCAAATTTTTTTTTTTTTTTTACCTCTTCAAAACTCCAACTTTTTTTTTTTTTTTACCTCTTCAAAACTCTACAATTTTTTTTTTTTTTTTTTTTTACCTCTTCAAAACTCCAACTTTTTTTTTTTTTACCTCTTCAAAACTCCAACTTTTTTTTTTTTTTTTTTTACCTCTTCAAAACTCCAACATTGATTTTTTGTTCCTTTTTTTACCTCTTCAAAACTCAAATTTTTTTTTTTTTTTTACCTCTTCAAAACTCCAACTTTTTTTTTTTTTTTTACCTCTTCAAAACTCTACAATTTTTTTTTTATTTTTTTTTTACCTCTTCAAAACTCCAACTTTTTTTTTTTTTACCTCTTCAAAACTCCAACTTTTTTTTTTTTTTTTTTACCTCTTCAAAACTCCAACATTGATTTTTTGTTCCTTTTTTTACCTCTTCAAAACTCCACAATTTTTTTTTTTTTTTTTTTACCTCTTCAAAACTCCAACTTTTTTTTTTTTTACCTCTTCAAAACTCCAACTTTTTTTTTTTTTTTTTTTACCTCTTCAAAACTCCAACATTGATTTTTTGTTCCTTTTTTTACCTCTTCAAAACTCCAACTTTTTTTTTTTTTTTTTTTACCTCTTCAAAACTCCAACATTGATTTTTTGTTCCTTTTTTTACCTCTTCAAAACTCAAATTTTTTTTTTTTTTTTACCTCTTCAAAACTCCAACTTTTTTTTTTTTTTTTTACCTCTTCAAAACTCTACAATTTTTTTTTTTTTTTTTTTTACCTCTTCAAAACTCAAATTTTTTTTTTTTTTTTTTTTACCTCTTCAAAACTCCAACATTGATTTTTTGTTCCTTTTTTTACCTCTTCAAAACTCCAACTTTTTTTTTTTTTTTTACCTCTTCAAAACTCTACAATTTTTTTTTTTTTTTTTTTACCTCTTCAAAACTCCAACTTTTTTTTTTTTTTTTTTTACCTCTTCAAAACTCCACAATTTTTTTTTTTTTTTTTTTTTACCTCTTCAAAACTCAACAATTTTTTTTTTTTTTTTTACCTCTTCAAAACTCCAACTTTTTTTTTTTTTACCTCTTCAAAACTCCAACTTTTTTTTTTTTTTTTTTTACCTCTTCAAAACTCCAACATTGATTTTTTGTTCCTTTTTTTACCTCTTCAAAACTCAAATTTTTTTTTTTTTTTTACCTCTTCAAAACTCCAACTTTTTTTTTTTTTTTTACCTCTTCAAAACTCTACAATTTTTTTTTTTTTTTTTTTTACCTCTTCAAAACTCAAATTTTTTTTTTTTTTTTTTTTACCTCTTCAAAACTCCAACATTGATTTTTTGTTCCTTTTTTTACCTCTTCAAAACTCCAACTTTTTTTTTTTTTTTTACCTCTTCAAAACTCTACAATTTTTTTTTTTTTTTTTTTACCTCTTCAAAACTCCAACATTTATTTTTTGTTCCTTTTTTTACCTCTTCAAAACTCAAATTTTTTTTTTTTTTTTTTTTACCTCTTCAAAACTCAATTTTTTTTTTTTTTTTTTTTTACCTCTTCAAAACTCCAACATTTATTTTTTGTTCCTTTTTTTACCTCTTCAAAACTCAAATTTTTTTTTTTTTTTTTTTACCTCTTCAAAACTCCATTGATTTTTTGTTCCTTTTTTTACCTCTTCAAAATTCCAAATTTTTTTTTTTTTTTTACCTCTTCAAAACTCTACAATTTTTTTTTTTTTTTTTTTTTACCTCTTCAAAACTCCAACATTGATTTTTTGTTCCTTTTTTTACCTCTTCAAAACTCCACAATTTTTTTTTTTTTTTTTTTTTACCTCTTCAAAACTCCAACATTTTTTTTTTTTTTACCTCTTCAAAACTCCAACATTGATTTTTTGTTCCTTTTTCTACCTCTTCAAAACTCCACAATTTTTTTTATTTTTTTTTTTTACCTCTTCAAAACTCCAACTTTTTTTTTTTTACCTCTTCAAAACTCCAACATTGATTTTTTGTTCCTTTTTTTACCTCTTCAAAACTCAATTTTTTTTTTTTTTTTTACCTCTTCAAAACTCCAACTTTTTTTTTTTTTTTTACCTCTTCAAAACTCTACAATTTTTTTTTTATTTTTTTTTTACCTCTTCAAAACTCCAACTTTTTTTTTTTTTACCTCTTCAAAACTCCAACTTTTTTTTTTTTTTTTTTTACCTCTTCAAAACTCCAACATTGATTTTTTGTTCCTTTTTTTACCTCTTCAAAACTCCACAATTTTTTTTTTTTTTTTTTTACCTCTTCAAAACTCCAACATTTTTTTTTTTTTACCTCTTCAAAACTCCAATTTTTTTTTTTTTTTACCTCTTCAAAACTCCTAAATTTTTTTTTTTTTTTTTTTACCTCTTCAAAACTCCAACTTTTTTTTTTTTTTACCTCTTCAAAACTCCATTGATTTTTTGTTCCTTTTTTTACCTCTTCAAAACTCCAAATTTTTTTTTTTTTTTTACCTCTTCAAAACTCCAACTTTTTTTTTTTTTTTACCTCTTCAAAACTCTACAATTTTTTTTTTTTTTTTTTTTTACCTCTTCAAAACTCCAACTTTTTTTTTTTTTACCTCTTCAAAACTCCAACTTTTTTTTTTTTTTTTTTTACCTCTTCAAAACTCCAACATTGATTTTTTGTTCCTTTTTTTACCTCTTCAAAACTCAAATTTTTTTTTTTTTTTTACCTCTTCAAAACTCAAATTTTTTTTTTTTTTTTTTTTACCTCTTCAAAACTCCATTGATTTTTTGTTCCTTTTTTTACCTCTTCAAAACTCCAAATTTTTTTTTTTTTTTTACCTCTTCAAAACTCCAACTTTTTTTTTTTTTTTACCTCTTCAAAACTCTACAATTTTTTTTTTTTTTTTTTTTACCTCTTCAAAACTCCATTGATTTTTTGTTCCTTTTTTTACCTCTTCAAAACTCCAACTTTTTTTTTTTTTACCTCTTCAAAACTCCAACTTTTTTTTTTTTTTTTTTTACCTCTTCAAAACTCCAACATTGATTTTTTGTTCCTTTTTTTACCTCTCCAAAACTCCAATTTTTTTTTTTTTTTTTTTACCTCTTCAAAACTCCAACTTTTTTTTTTTTTTTTTACCTCTTCAAAACTCCAACATTGATTTTTTGTTCCTTTTTTTACATCTTCAAAACTCCAAATTTTTTTTTTTTTTTTTTTACCTCTTCAAAACTCCAACTTTTTTTTTTTTTTACCTCTTCAAAACTCCACAAATTTTTTTATATTTTTTTTACCTCTTCAAAACTCCACAATTTTTTATTTTTTTTTTTTACCTCTTCAAAACTCCAACATTGATTTTTTGTTCCTTTTTTTACCTCTTCAAAACTCCACAATTTCTTTTATTTTTTTTTTTTACCTCTTCAAAACTCCAACTTTTTTTTTTTTTTACCTCTTCAAAACTCCAACATTGATTTTTTGTTCCTTTTTTTACCTCTTCAAAACTCCACAATTTTTTTTATTTTTTTTTTTTACCTCTTCAAAACTCCAACTTTTTTTTTTTTTACCTCTTCAAAACTCCAACATTGATTTTTTGTTCCTTTTTTTACCTCTTCAAAACTCCAAATTTTTTTTTTTTTTTTTTTACCTCTTCAAAACTCCAAATTTTTTTTTTTTTTTTTTTACCTCTTCAAAACTCCAAATTTTTTTTTTTTTTTTTTACCTCTTCAAAACTCCAACTTTTTTTTTTTTTTTTACCTCTTCAAAACTCTACAATTTTTTTTTTTTTTTTTTTTACCTCTTCAAAACTCCAACTTTTTTTTTTTTTTACCTCTTCAAAACTCCAACATTGATTTTTTGTTCCTTTTTTTACCTCTTCAAAACTCAATTTTTTTTTTTTTTTTTCAACATTTTTTTTTTTTTTTACCTCTTCAAAACTCCAACATTGATTTTTTGTTCCTTTTTCTACCTCTTCAAAACTCCAATTTTTTTTTTTTTTTTTTTTACCTCTTCAAAACTCCAACATTGATTTTTTGTTCCTTTTTTTACCTCTTCAAAACTCAAATTTTTTTTTTTTTTTTTTTTTACCTCTTCAAAACTCTATTTTTTTTTTTTTTTTTTTACCTCTTCAAAACTCCAACATTTATTTTTTGGTCCTTTTTTTACCTCTTCAAAACTCAAATTTTTTTTTTTTTTTTTTTTACCTCTTCAAAACTCCAACATTGATTTTTTGTTCCTTTTTTTACCTCTTCAAAACTCCACAATTTTTTTTTTTTTTTTTTTTACCTCTTCAAAACTCCAACTTTTTATTTTTTTTTACCTCTTCAAAACTCTACAATTTTTTTTTTTTTTTTTTTAACCTCTTCAAAACTCCAACATTGATTTTTTGTTCCTTTTTTTACCTCTTCAAAACTCAAATTTTTTTTTTTTTTTTTTTTACCTCTTCAAAACTCAATTTTTTTTTTTTTTTTTTTTTACCTCTTCAAAACTCCAACATTTATTTTTTGTTCCTTTTTTTACCTCTTCAAAACTCAAATTTTTTTTTTTTTTTTTTTTACCTCTTCAAAACTCCATTGATTTTTTGTTCCTTTTTTTACCTCTTCAAAACTCCAAATTTTTTTTTTTTTTTTACCTCTTCAAAACTCCAACATTGATTTTTTGTTCCTTTTTTTACCTCTTCAAAACTCCACAATTTTTTTTTTTTTTTTTTTTTACCTCTTCAAAACTCCAACATTTTTTTTTTTTTTACCTCTTCAAAACTCCAACATTGATTTTTTGTTCCTTTTTCTACCTCTTCAAAACTCCACAATTTTTTTTATTTTTTTTTTTTACCTCTTCAAAACTCCAACTTTTTTTTTTTTACCTCTTCAAAACTCCAACATTGATTTTTTGTTCCTTTTTTTACCTCTTCAAAACTCAATTTTTTTTTTTTTTTTACCTCTTCAAAACTCCAACTTTTTTTTTTTTTTTTACCTCTTCAAAACTCTACAATTTTTTTTTATTTTTTTTTTACCTCTTCAAAACTCCAACTTTTTTTTTTTTTTACCTCTTCAAAACTCCAACTTTTTTTTTTTTTTTTTTTACCTCTTCAAAACTCCAACATTGATTTTTTGTTCCTTTTTTTACCTCTTCAAAACTCCACAATTTTTTTTTTTTTTTTTTTACCTCTTCAAAACTCCAACATTTTTTTTTTTTTTACCTCTTCAAAACTCCAATTTTTTTTTTTTTTTACCTCTTCAAAACTCCTAAATTTTTTTTTTTTTTTTTTTACCTCTTCAAAACTCCAACTTTTTTTTTTTTTTACCTCTTCAAAACTCCATTGATTTTTTGTTCCTTTTTTTACCTCTTCAAAACTCCAAATTTTTTTTTTTTTTTTACCTCTTCAAAACTCCAACTTTTTTTTTTTTTTTACCTCTTCAAAACTCTACAATTTTTTTTTTTTTTTTTTTTTACCTCTTCAAAACTCCAACTTTTTTTTTTTTTACCTCTTCAAAACTCCAACTTTTTTTTTTTTTTTTTTTACCTCTTCAAAACTCCAACATTGATTTTTTGTTCCTTTTTTTACCTCTTCAAAACTCAAATTTTTTTTTTTTTTTTACCTCTTCAAAACTCCAACTTTTTTTTTTTTTTTTACCTCTTCAAAACTCTACAATTTTTTTTTTATTTTTTTTTTACCTCTTCAAAACTCCAACTTTTTTTTTTTTTACCTCTTCAAAACTCCAACTTTTTTTTTTTTTTTTTTTACCTCTTCAAAACTCCAACATTGATTTTTTGTTCCTTTTTTTACCTCTTCAAAACTCCACAATTTTTTTTTTTTTTTTTTTACCTCTTCAAAACTCCAACATTTTTTTTTTTTTTACCTCTTCAAAACTCCAATTTTTTTTTTTTTTACCTCTTCAAAACTCCTAAATTTTTTTTTTTTTTTTTTTACCTCTTCAAAACTCCAACTTTTTTTTTTTTTACCTCTTCAAAACTCCATTGATTTTTTGTTCCTTTTTTTACCTCTTCAAAACTCCAAATTTTTTTTTTTTTTTTTACCTCTTCAAAACTCCAACTTTTTTTTTTTTACCTCTTCAAAACTCCAACATTGATTTTTTGTTCCTTTTTTTACCTCTTCAAAACTCAATTTTTTTTTTTTTTTTTACCTCTTCAAAACTCCAACTTTTTTTTTTTTTTTTACCTCTTCAAAACTCTACAATTTTTTTTTTATTTTTTTTTTACCTCTTCAAAACTCCAACTTTTTTTTTTTTTACCTCTTCAAAACTCCAACTTTTTTTTTTTTTTTTTTTACCTCTTCAAAACTCCAACATTGATTTTTTGTTCCTTTTTTTACCTCTTCAAAACTCCACAATTTTTTTTTTTTTTTTTTTACCTCTTCAAAACTCCAACATTTTTTTTTTTTTTACCTCTTCAAAACTCCAATTTTTTTTTTTTTTTACCTCTTCAAAACTCCTAAATTTTTTTTTTTTTTTTTTTACCTCTTCAAAACTCCAACTTTTTTTTTTTTTTACCTCTTCAAAACTCCATTGATTTTTTGTTCCTTTTTTTACCTCTTCAAAACTCCAAATTTTTTTTTTTTTTTTACCTCTTCAAAACTCCAACTTTTTTTTTTTTTTTACCTCTTCAAAACTCTACAATTTTTTTTTTTTTTTTTTTTTACCTCTTCAAAACTCCAACTTTTTTTTTTTTTACCTCTTCAAAACTCCAACTTTTTTTTTTTTTTTTTTTTACCTCTTCAAAACTCCAACATTGATTTTTTGTTCCTTTTTTTACCTCTTCAAAACTCAAATTTTTTTTTTTTTTTTACCTCTTCAAAACTCCAACTTTTTTTTTTTTTTTTACCTCTTCAAAACTCTACAATTTTTTTTTTTTTTTTTTTTACCTCTTCAAAACTCAAATTTTTTTTTTTTTTTTTTTTACCTCTTCAAAACTCCAACATTGATTTTTTGTTCCTTTTTTTACCTCTTCAAAACTCCAACTTTTTTTTTTTTTTTTACCTCTTCAAAACTCTACAATTTTTTTTTTTTTTTTTTTACCTCTTCAAAACTCCAACTTTTTTTTTTTTTTTTTTTACCTCTTCAAAACTCCACAATTTTTTTTTTTTTTTTTTTTTACCTCTTCAAAACTCAACAATTTTTTTTTTTTTTTTTACCTCTTCAAAACTCCAAATTTTTTTTTTTTTACCTCTTCAAAACTCCAACTTTTTTTTTTTTTTTTTTACCTCTTCAAAACTCCAACATTGATTTTTTGTTCCTTTTTTTACCTCTTCAAAACTCAAATTTTTTTTTTTTTTTTACCTCTTCAAAACTCCAACTTTTTTTTTTTTTTTTACCTCTTCAAAACTCTACAATTTTTTTTTTTTTTTTTTTTACCTCTTCAAAACTCAAATTTTTTTTTTTTTTTTTTTTACCTCTTCAAAACTCCAACATTGATTTTTTGTTCCTTTTTTTACCTCTTCAAAACTCCAACTTTTTTTTTTTTTTTTACCTCTTCAAAACTCTACAATTTTTTTTTTTTTTTTTTTACCTCTTCAAAACTCCAACATTTATTTTTTGTTCCTTTTTTTACCTCTTCAAAACTCAAATTTTTTTTTTTTTTTTTTTTACCTCTTCAAAACTCAATTTTTTTTTTTTTTTTTTTTTACCTCTTCAAAACTCCAACATTTATTTTTTGTTCCTTTTTTTACCTCTTCAAAACTCAAATTTTTTTTTTTTTTTTTTTTACCTCTTCAAAACTCCATTGATTTTTTGTTCCTTTTTTTACCTCTTCAAAATTCCAAATTTTTTTTTTTTTTTTACCTCTTCAAAACTCTACAATTTTTTTTTTTTTTTTTTTTTACCTCTTCAAAACTCCAACATTGATTTTTTGTTCCTTTTTTTACCTCTTCAAAACTCCACAATTTTTTTTTTTTTTTTTTTTTACCTCTTCAAAACTCCAACATTTTTTTTTTTTTTACCTCTTCAAAACTCCAACATTGATTTTTTGTTCCTTTTTCTACCTCTTCAAAACTCCACAATTTTTTTTATTTTTTTTTTTTTACCTCTTCAAAACTCCAACTTTTTTTTTTTTACCTCTTCAAAACTCCAACATTGATTTTTTGTTCCTTTTTTTACCTCTTCAAAACTCAATTTTTTTTTTTTTTTTTACCTCTTCAAAACTCCAACTTTTTTTTTTTTTTTTACCTCTTCAAAACTCTACAATTTTTTTTTTTTTTTTTTTTTACCTCTTCAAAACTCCAACTTTTTTTTTTTTTACCTCTTCAAAACTCCAACTTTTTTTTTTTTTTTTTTTACCTCTTCAAAACTCCAACATTGATTTTTTGTTCCTTTTTTTACCTCTTCAAAACTCCACAATTTTTTTTTTTTTTTTTTTTACCTCTTCAAAACTCCAACATTTTTTTTTTTTTACCTCTTCAAAACTCCAATTTTTTTTTTTTTTTACCTCTTCAAAACTCCTAAATTTTTTTTTTTTTTTTTTTACCTCTTCAAAACTCCAACTTTTTTTTTTTTTTACCTCTTCAAAACTCCATTGATTTTTTGTTCCTTTTTTTACCTCTTCAAAACTCCAAATTTTTTTTTTTTTTTTACCTCTTCAAAACTCCAACTTTTTTTTTTTTTTTACCTCTTCAAAACTCTACAATTTTTTTTTTTTTTTTTTTTTACCTCTTCAAAACTCCAACTTTTTTTTTTTTTACCTCTTCAAAACTCCAACTTTTTTTTTTTTTTTTTTTACCTCTTCAAAACTCCAACATTGATTTTTTGTTCCTTTTTTTACCTCTTCAAAACTCAAATTTTTTTTTTTTTTTTACCTCTTCAAAACTCCAACTTTTTTTTTTTTTTTTACCTCTTCAAAACTCTACAATTTTTTTTTTTTTTTTTTACCTCTTCAAAACTCAAATTTTTTTTTTTTTTTTTTTTACCTCTTCAAAACTCCATTGATTTTTTGTTCCTTTTTTTACCTCTTCAAAACTCCAAATTTTTTTTTTTTTTTTACCTCTTCAAAACTCCAACTTTTTTTTTTTTTTTACCTCTTCAAAACTCTACAATTTTTTTTTTTTTTTTTTTTTACCTCTTCAAAACTCCATTGATTTTTTGTTCCTTTTTTTACCTCTTCAAAACTCCAACTTTTTTTTTTTTTACCTCTTCAAAACTCCAACTTTTTTTTTTTTTTTTTTTACCTCTTCAAAACTCCAACATTGATTTTTTGTTCCTTTTTTTACCTCTCCAAAACTCCAATTTTTTTTTTTTTTTTTTTACCTCTTCAAAACTCCAACTTTTTTTTTTTTTTTTTACCTCTTCAAAACTCCAACATTGATTTTTTGTTCCTTTTTTTACATCTTCAAAACTCCAAATTTTTTTTTTTTTTTTTTTACCTCTTCAAAACTCCAACTTTTTTTTTTTTTTACCTCTTCAAAACTCCACAAATTTTTTTATATTTTTTTTACCTCTTCAAAACTCCACAATTTTTTATTTATTTTTTTTACCTCTTCAAAACTCCAACATTGATTTTTTGTTCCTTTTTTTACCTCTTCAAAACTCCACAATTTCTTTTATTTTTTTTTTTTACCTCTTCAAAACTCCAACTTTTTTTTTTTTTTACCTCTTCAAAACTCCAACATTGATTTTTTGTTCCTTTTTTTACCTCTTCAAAACTCCACAATTTTTTTTATTTTATTTTTTTACCTCTTCAAAACTCCAACTTTTTTTTTTTTTACCTCTTCAAAACTCCAACATTGATTTTTTGTTCCTTTTTTTACCTCTTCAAAACTCCAAATTTTTTTTTTTTTTTTTTTACCTCTTCAAAACTCCAAATTTTTTTTTTTTTTTTTTTACCTCTTCAAAACTCCAAATTTTTTTTTTTTTTTTTACCTCTTCAAAACTCCAACTTTTTTTTTTTTTTTTACCTCTTCAAAACTCTACAATTTTTTTTTTTTTTTTTTTTACCTCTTCAAAACTCCAACTTTTTTTTTTTTTTACCTCTTCAAAACTCCAACATTGATTTTTTGTTCCTTTTTTTACCTCTTCAAAACTCAATTTTTTTTTTTTTTTTTCAACATTTTTTTTTTTTTTTACCTCTTCAAAACTCCAACATTGATTTTTTGTTCCTTTTTCTACCTCTTCAAAACTCCAATTTTTTTTTTTTTTTTTTTTACCTCTTCAAAACTCCAACATTGATTTTTTGTTCCTTTTTTTACCTCTTCAAAACTCAAATTTTTTTTTTTTTTTTTTTTTACCTCTTCAAAACTCTATTTTTTTTTTTTTTTTTTTACCTCTTCAAAACTCCAACATTTATTTTTTGGTCCTTTTTTTACCTCTTCAAAACTCAAATTTTTTTTTTTTTTTTTTTTACCTCTTCAAAACTCCAACATTGATTTTTTGTTCCTTTTTTTACCTCTTCAAAACTCCACAATTTTTTTTTTTTTTTTTTTTACCTCTTCAAAACTCCAACTTTTTATTTTTTTTTACCTCTTCAAAACTCTACAATTTTTTTTTTTTTTTTTTAACCTCTTCAAAACTCCAACATTTTTTTTTTTTTTTACCTCTTCAAAACTCCAACATTGATTTTTTGTTCCTTTTTTTACCTCTTCAAAACTCCAATTTTTTTTTTTTTTTTTTTTACCTCTTCAAAACTCCAACATTGATTTTTTGTTCCTTTTTTTACCTCTTCATAACTCAAATTTTTTTTTTTTTTTTTTTACCTCTTCAAAACTCAATTTTTTTTTTTTTTTTTTTTTACCTCTTCAAAACTCCAACATTTATTTTTTGTTCCTTTTTTTACCTCTTCAAAACTCAAATTTTTTTTTTTTTTTTTTTTTACCTCTTCAAAACTCCATTGATTTTTTGTTCCTTTTTTTACCTCTTCAAAACTCCAAATTTTTTTTTTTTTTTACCTCTTCAAAACTCCAACTTTTTTTTTTTTTTTACCTCTTCAAAACTCTACAATTTTTTTTTTTTTTTTTTTTTACCTCTTCAAAACTCCAACTTTTTTTTTTTTTACCTCTTCAAAACTCAATTTTTTTTTTTTTTTTTTTTTTACCTCTTCAAAACTCCATTGATTTTTTGTTCCTTTTTTTACCTCTTCAAAACTCCAAATTTTTTTTTTTTTTTACCTCTTCAAAACTCCAACTTTTTTTTTTTTTTTACCTCTTCAAAACTCTACAATTTTTTTTTTTTTTTTTTTTTACCTCTTCAAAACTCCAACTTTTTTTTTTTTTACCTCTTCAAAACTCCAACTTTTTTTTTTTTTTTTTTTACCTCTTCAAAACTCCAACATTGATTTTTTGTTCCTTTTTTTACCTCTTCAAAACTCCACAATTTTTTTTTTTTTTTTTTTTTACCTCTTCAAAACTCCAACATTTTTTTTTTTTTTACCTCTTCAAAACTCCAACTTTTTTTTTTTTTACCTCTTCAAAACTCCAACTTTTTTTTTTTTTTTTTTTACCTCTTCAAAACTCCAACATTGATTTTTTGTTCCTTTTTTTACCTCTTCAAAACTCAAATTTTTTTTTTTTTTTTTTTTTACCTCTTCAAAACTCCAACATTGATTTTTTGTTCCTTTTTTTACCTCTTCAAAACTCCACAATTTTTTTTTTTTTTTTTTTTACCTCTTCAAAACTCCAACTTTTTATTTTTTTTTACCTCTTCAAAACTCTACAATTTTTTTTTTTTTTTTTTTAACCTCTTCAAAACTCCAACATTTTTTTTTTTTTTTTACCTCTTCAAAACTCCAACATTGATTTTTTGTTCCTTTTTTTACCTCTTCAAAACTCCAATTTTTTTTTTTTTTTTTTTTACCTCTTCAAAACTCCAACATTTATTTTTTGGTCCTTTTTTTACCTCTTCAAAACTCAAATTTTTTTTTTTTTTTTTTTTACCTCTTCAAAACTCCAACATTGATTTTTTGTTCCTTTTTTTACCTCTTCAAAACTCCACAATTTTTTTTTTTTTTTTTTTTACCTCTTCAAAACTCCAACTTTTTATTTTTTTTTACCTCTTCAAAACTCTACAATTTTTTTTTTTTTTTTTTTAACCTCTTCAAAACTCCAACATTTTTTTTTTTTTTTACCTCTTCAAAACTCCAACATTGATTTTTTGTTCCTTTTTTTACCTCTTCAAAACTCCAATTTTTTTTTTTTTTTTTTTACCTCTTCAAAACTCCAACATTGATTTTTTGTTCCTTTTTTTACCTCTTCATAACTCAAATTTTTTTTTTTTTTTTTTTTACCTCTTCAAAACTCAATTTTTTTTTTTTTTTTTTTTTACCTCTTCAAAACTCCAACATTTATTTTTTGTTCCTTTTTTTACCTCTTCAAAACTCAAATTTTTTTTTTTTTTTTTTTTTACCTCTTCAAAACTCCATTGATTTTTTGTTCCTTTTTTTACCTCTTCAAAACTCCAAATTTTTTTTTTTTTTTACCTCTTCAAAACTCCAACTTTTTTTTTTTTTTTACCTCTTCAAAACTCTACAATTTTTTTTTTTTTTTTTTTTACCTCTTCAAAACTCCAACTTTTTTTTTTTTTACCTCTTCAAAACTCCAACTTTTTTTTTTTTTTTTTTACCTCTTCAAAACTCCAACATTGATTTTTTGTTCCTTTTTTTACCTCTTCAAAACTCCACAATTTTTTTTTTTTTTTTTTTTTACCTCTTCAAAACTCCAACATTTTTTTTTTTTTTACCTCTTCAAAACTCCAACATTGATTTTTTGTTCCTTTTTCTACCTCTTCAAAACCCCACAATTTTTTTTTTTTTTTTTTTTTACCTCTTCAAAACTCCAACTTTTTTTTTTTTTACCTCTTCAAAACTCCAACATTGATTTTTTGTTCCTTTTTTTACCTCTTCAAAACTCAATTTTTTTTTTTTTTTTTACCTCTTCAAAACTCCAACTTTTTTTTTTTTTTTTACCTCTTCAAAACTCTACAATTTTTTTTTTTTTTTTTTTTACCTCTTCAAAACTCCAACTTTTTTTTTTTTACCTCTTCAAAACTCCAACTTTTTTTTTTTTTTTTTTTACCTCTTCAAAACTCCAACATTGATTTTTTGTTCCTTTTTTTACCTCTTCAAAACTCCACAATTTTTTTTTTTTTTTTTTTTACCTCTTCAAAACTCCAACATTTTTTTTTTTTTACCTCTTCAAAACTCCAATTTTTTTTTTTTTTACCTCTTCAAAACTCCACAATTTTTTTTTTTTTTTTTTTACCTCTTCAAAACTCCAACTTTTTTTTTTTTTTTACCTCTTCAAAACTCCACAAATTTCTTTATATTTTTTTTACCTCTTCAAAACTCCACAATTTTTTATTTATTTTTTTTACCTCTTCAAAACTCCAACATTGATTTTTTGTTCCTTTTTTTACCTCTTCAAAACTCCACAATTTTTTTTTTTTTTTTTTTTACCTCTTCAAAACTCCAACATTTTTTTTTTTTTACCTCTTCAAAACTCCAATTTTTTTTTTTTTTTACCTCTTCAAAACTCCACAATTTTTTTTTTTTTTTTTTTTACCTCTTCAAAACTCCAACTTTTTTTTTTTTTTACCTCTTCAAAACTCCACAAATTTCTTTATATTTTTTTTACCTCTTCAAAACTCCACAATTTTTTATTTATTTTTTTTACCTCTTCAAAACTCCAACATTGATTTTTTGTTCCTTTTTTTACCTCTCCAAAACTCCAACTTTTTTTTTTTTTTTTTACCTCTTCAAAACTCAATTTTTTTTTTTTTTTTTTACCTCTTCAAAACTCCAACTTTTTTTTTTTTTACCTCTTCAAAACTCCACAAATTTTTTTATATTTTTTTTACCTCTTCAAAACTCCACAATTTTTTATTTATTTTTTTTACCTCTTCAAAACTCCAACATTGATTTTTTGTTCCTTTTTTTACCTCTTCAAAACTCCACAATTTCTTTTTTTTTTTTTTTTTACCTCTTCAAAACTCCAACTTTTTTTTTTTTTTACCTCTTCAAAACTCCAACATTGATTTTTTGTTCCTTTTTTTACCTCTTCAAAACTCCACAATTTTTTTTTTTTTTTTTTTTTTACCTCTTCAAAACTCCAACTTTTTTTTTTTTTTACCTCTTCAAAACTCCAACATTGATTTTTTGTTCCTTTTTTTACCTCTTCAAAACTCCAAATTTTTTATTTTTTTTTTTACCTCTTCAAAACTCCAAATTTTTTTTTTTTTTTTTTTACCTCTTCAAAACTCCAAATTTTTTTTTTTTTTTTTACCTCTTCAAAACTCCAACTTTTTTTTTTTTTTTTTACCTCTTCAAAACTCTACAATTTTTTTTTTTTTTTTTTTTACCTCTTCAAAACTCCAACTTTTTTTTTTTTTTACCTCTTCAAAACTCCAACATTGATTTTTTGTTCCTTTTTTTACCTCTTCAAAACTCAATTTTTTTTTTTTTTTTTTTTACCTCTTCAAAACTCAATTTTTTTTTTTTTTTTTACCTCTTCAAAACTACAACTTTTTTTTTTTTTACCTCTTCAAAACTCCAACTCCAACTTTTTTTTTTTTTTTTTTTACCTCTTCAAAACTCCACAATTTTTTTTTTTTTTTTTTTTTACCTCTTCAAAACTCCAACATTTTTTTTTTTTTTTACCTCTTCAAAACTCCAACATTGATTTTTTGTTCCTTTTTTTACCTCTTCAAAACTCCACAATTATTTTTTTTTTTTTTTACCTCTTCAAAACTCCAACTTTTTATTTTTTTTATACCTCTTCAAAACTCTACAATTTTTTTTTTTTTTTTTTTTACCTCTTCAAAACTCAAATTTTTTTTTTTTTTTTTTTTACCTCTTCAAAACTCCAACATTGATTTTTTGTTCCTTTTTTTACCTCTTCAAAACTCCACAATTTTTTTTTTTTTTTTTTTTACCTCTTCAAAACTCCAACTTTTTATTTTTTTTTACCTCTTCAAAACTCTACAATTTTTTTTTTTTTTTTTTAACCTCTTCAAAACTCCAACATTTTTTTTTTTTTTTACCTCTTCAAAACTCCAACATTGATTTTTTGTTCCTTTTTTTACCTCTTCAAAACTCCAATTTTTTTTTTTTTTTTTTTTACCTCTTCAAAACTCCAACATTGATTTTTTGTTCCTTTTTTTACCTCTTCAAAACTCAAATTTTTTTTTTTTTTTTTTTTACCTCTTCAAAACTCAATTTTTTTTTATTTTTTTTTTTACCTCTTCAAAACTCCAACATTTATTTTTTGTTCCTTTTTTTACCTCTTCAAAACTCAAATTTTTTTTTTTTTTTTTTTTTTACCTCTTCAAAACTCCATTGATTTTTTGTTCCTTTTTTTACCTCTTCAAAACTCCAAATTTTTTTTTTTTTTTTACCTCTTCAAAACTCCAACTTTTTTTTTTTTTTTACCTCTTCAAAACTCTACAATTTTTTTTTTTTTTTTTTTTTACCTCTTCAAAACTCCAACTTTTTTTTTTTTTACCTCTTCAAAACTCCAACTTTTTTTTTTTTTTTTTTTACCTCTTCAAAACTCCAACATTGATTTTTTGTTCCTTTTTTTACCTCTTCAAAACTCCACAATTTTTTTTTTTTTTTTTTTTTACCTCTTCAAAACTCCAACATTTTTTTTTTTTTTACCTCTTCAAAACTCCAACATTGATTTTTTGTTCCTTTTTCTACCTCTTCAAAACTCCACAATTTTTTTTATTTTTTTTTTTTACCTCTTCAAAACTCCAACTTTTTTTTTTTTACCTCTTCAAAACTCCAACATTGATTTTTTGTTCCTTTTTTTACCTCTTCAAAACTCAATTTTTTTTTTTTTTTTTACCTCTTCAAAACTCCAACTTTTTTTTTTTTTTTTACCTCTTCAAAACTCTACAATTTTTTTTTTATTTTTTTTTACCTCTTCAAAACTCCAACTTTTTTTTTTTTTACCTCTTCAAAACTCCAACTTTTTTTTTTTTTTTTTTTACCTCTTCAAAACTCCAACATTGATTTTTTGTTCCTTTTTTTACCTCTTCAAAACTCCACAATTTTTTTTTTTTTTTTTTTTACCTCTTCAAAACTCCAACTTTTTTTTTTTTTTACCTCTTCAAAACTCCAATTTTTTTTTTTTTTTACCTCTTCAAAACTCCTAAATTTTTTTTTTTTTTTTTTTACCTCTTCAAAACTCCAACTTTTTTTTTTTTTTACCTCTTCAAAACTCCACAAATTTCTTTATATTTTTTTTACCTCTTCAAAACTCCACAATTTTTTATTTATTTTTTTTACCTCTTCAAAACTCCAACATTGATTTTTTGTTCCTTTTTTTACCTCTCCAAAACTCCAATTTTTTTTTTTTTTTTTTTACCTCTTCAAAACTCCAACTTTTTTTTTTTTTTTTTACCTCTTCAAAACTCCAACATTGATTTTTTGTTCCTTTTTTTACATCTTCAAAACTCCAAATTTTTTTTTTTTTTTTTTACCTCTTCAAAACTCAATTTTTTTTTTTTTTTTTTTACCTCTTCAAAACTCCAAATTTTTTTTTTTTTTACCTCTTCAAAACTCCACAAATTTTTTTATATTTTTTTTACCTCTTCAAAACTCCACAATTTTTTATTTATTTTTTTTACCTCTTCAAAACTCCAACATTGATTTTTTGTTCCTTTTTTTACCTCTTCAAAACTCCACAATTTCTTTTATTTTTTTTTTTTACCTCTTCAAAACTCCAACTTTTTTTTTTTTTTACCTCTTCAAAACTCCAACATTGATTTTTTGTTCCTTTTTTTACCTCTTCAAAACTCCTAAATTTTTTTTTTTTTTTTTTTACCTCTTCAAAACTCCAACTTTTTTTTTTTTTTACCTCTTCAAAACTCCACAAATTTCTTTATATTTTTTTTACCTCTTCAAAACTCCACAATTTTTTATTTTTTTTTTTTACCTCTTCAAAACTCCAACATTGATTTTTTGTTCCTTTTTTTACCTCTCCAAAACTCCAATTTTTTTTTTTTTTTTTTTACCTCTTCAAAACTCCAACTTTTTTTTTTTTTTTTTACCTCTTCAAAACTCCAACATTGATTTTTTGTTCCTTTTTTTACATCTTCAAAACTCCAAATTTTTTTTTTTTTTTTTTACCTCTTCAAAACTCAATTTTTTTTTTTTTTTTTTTTACCTCTTCAAAACTCCAAATTTTTTTTTTTTTTACCTCTTCAAAACTCCACAAATTTTTTTATATTTTTTTTACCTCTTCAAAACTCCACAATTTTTTATTTATTTTTTTTACCTCTTCAAAACTCCAACATTGATTTTTTGTTCCTTTTTTTACCTCTTCAAAACTCCACAATTTCTTTTATTTTTTTTTTTTACCTCTTCAAAACTCCAACTTTTTTTTTTTTTTACCTCTTCAAAACTCCAACATTGATTTTTTGTTCCTTTTTTTACCTCTTCAAAACTCCACAATTTTTTTTTTTTTTTTTTTTTACCTCTTCAAAACTCCAACTTTTTTTTTTTTTACCTCTTCAAAACTCCAACATTGATTTTTTGTTCCTTTTTTTACCTCTTCAAAACTCCAAATTTTTTATTTTTTTTTTTTACCTCTTCAAAACTCCAAATTTTTTTTTTTTTTTTTTTACCTCTTCAAAACTCCAAATTTTTTTTTTTTTTTTTTACCTCTTCAAAACTCCAACTTTTTTTTTTTTTTTTACCTCTTCAAAACTCTACAATTTTTTTTTTTTTTTTTTTTACCTCTTCAAAACTCCAACTTTTTTTTTTTTTTACCTCTTCAAAACTCCAACATTGATTTTTTGTTCCTTTTTTTACCTCTTCAAAACTCAATTTTTTTTTATTTTTTTTTTACCTCTTCAAAACTCAATTTTTTTTTTTTTTTTTTACCTCTTCAAAACTACAACTTTTTTTTTTTTTTACCTCTTCAAAACTCCAACTTTTTTTTTTTTTTTTTTTACCTCTTCAAAACTCCAACATTTTTTTTTTTTTTACCTCTTCAAAACTCCAACATTTTTTTTTTTTTTACCTCTTCAAAACTCCAACATTGATTTTTTGTTCCTTTTTTTACCTCTTCAAAACTCCACAATTTTTTTTTTTTTTTTTTACCTCTTCAAAACTCCAACTTTTTATTTTTTTTATACCTCTTCAAAACTCTACAATTTTTTTTTTTTTTTTTTTTACCTCTTCAAAACTCCAACATTGATTTTTTGTTCCTTTTTTTACCTCTTCAAAACTCCAAATTTTTTTTTTTTTTTTTTTTACCTCTTCAAAACTCTATTTTTTTTATTTTTTTTTACCTCTTCAAAACTACAACTTTTTTTTTTTTTTACCTCTTCAAAACTCCAACTTTTTTTTTTTTTTTTTTACCTCTTCAAAACTCCACAATTTTTTTTTTTTTTTTTTTTTACCTCTTCAAAACTCCAACATTTTTTTTTTTTTTTACCTCTTCAAAACTCCAACATTGATTTTTTGTTCCTTTTTTTACCTCTTCAAAACTCCACAATTTTTTTTTTTTTTCTTTACCTCTTCAAAACTCCAACTTTTTATTTTTTTTTACCTCTTCAAAACTCTACAATTTTTTTTTTATTTTTTTTTACCTCTTCAAAACTCCAACATTTATTTTTTGTTCCTTTTTTTACCTCTTCAAAACTCAATTTTGTTTTTTTTTTTTTTTTTACCTCTTCAAAACTCCATTGATTTTTTGTTCCTTTTTTTACCTCTTCAAAACTCCAAATTTTTTTTTTTTTTTTACCTCTTCAAAACTCCAACTTTTTTTTTTTTTTTACCTCTTCAAAACTCTACAATTTTTTTTTTTTTTTTTTTTTTACCTCTTCAAAACTCCAACTTTTTTTTTTTTACCTCTTCAAAACTCCAACTTTTTTTTTTTTTTTTTTTACCTCTTCAAAACTCCAACATTGATTTTTTGTTCCTTTTTTTACCTCTTCAAAACTCCACAATTTTTTTTTTTTTTTTTTTACCTCTTCAAAACTCCAACATTTTTTTTGTTTTTACCTCTTCAAAACTCCAACATTGATTTTTTGTCCCTTTTTTTACCTCTTCAAAACTCCACAATTTTTTTTTTTTTTTTTTTACCTCTTCAAAACTCCAACTTTTTTTTTTTTTTACCTCTTCAAAACTCCAACATTGATTTTTTGTTCCTTTTTTACCTCTTCAAAACTCCAAATTTTTTTTTTTTTTTTTTACCTCTTCAAAACTCAATTTTTTTTTTTTTTTTTACCTCTTCAAAACTACAACTTTTTTTTTTTTTTACCTCTTCAAAACTCCAACATTGATTTTTTGTTCCTTTTTTACCTCTTCAAAACTCCAACTTTTTTTTTTTTTACCTCTTCAAAACTCCAACATTGATTTTTTGTTCCTTTTTTTACCTCTTCAAAACTCCAACTTTTTTTTTTTTTTAACTCTTCAAAACTCAATTTTTTTTTTTTTTTTTTACCTCTTCAAAACTCAATTTTTTTTTTTTTTTTTTTTTACCTCTTCAAAACTCCAACATTTATTTTTTGTTCCTTTTTTTACCTCTTCAAAACTCAATTTTTTTTTTTTTTTTTGTTTTACCTCTTCAAAACTCCAACATTGATTTTTTGTTCCTTTTTTTTACCTCTTCAAAACTCCAACTTTTTTTTTTTTTTTACCTCTTCAAAACTCCAACTTTTTTTTTTTTTACCTCTTCAAAACTCCAACTTTTTTTTTTTTTTTTTTACCTCTTCAAAACTCCAACATTGATTTTTTGTTCCTTTTTTTACCTCTTCAAAACTCCACAATTTTTTTTTTTTTTTTTTTTACCTCTTCAAAACTCCAAACATTTTTTTTGTTTTTAACTCTTCAAAACTCCAACATTGATTTTTTGTTCCTTTTTTTACCTCTTCAAAACTCCAATTTTTTTTTTATTTTTTTTTACCTCTTCAAAACTCCAACATTGATTTTTTGTTCCTTTTTTTACCTCTTCAAAACTCAATTTTTTTTTTTTTTTTTTTTACCTCTTCAAAACTCAATTTTTTTTTTTTTTTTTTTACCTCTTCAAAACTCCAACATTTATTTTTTGTTCCTTTTTTTACCTCTTCAAAACTCAAATTTTTTTTTTTTTTTTTTTTACCTCTTCAAAACTCAATTTTTTTTTTTTTTTTTTTTTACCTCTTCAAAACTCCAACATTTATTTTTTGTTCCTTTTTTTACCTCTTCAAAACTCAAATTTTTTTTTTTTTTTTTTTTTACCTCTTCAAAACTCCATTGATTTTTTGTTCCTTTTTTTACCTCTTCAAAACTCCAAATTTTATTTTTTTTTTACCTCTTCAAAACTCCAACTTTTTTTTTTTTTTTTACCTCTTCAAAACTCCACAGTTTTTTTTTTTTTTTTTACCTCTTCAAAACTCCAACTTTTTATTTTTTTTTACCTCTTCAAAACTCTACAATTTTTTTTTTTTTTTTTTTTACCTCTTCAAAACTCCAACTTTTTTTTTTTTTTACCTCTTCAAAACTCCAACATTGATTTTTTGTTCCTTTTTTTACCTCTTCAAAACTCCAAATTTTTTTTTTTTTTTTTTTTACCTCTTCAAAACTCAATTTTTTTTTTTTTTTTTACCTCTTCAAAACTACAACTTTTTTTTTTTTTTTACCTCTTCAAAACTCCAACTTTTTTTTTTTTTTTTTACCTCTTCAAAACTCCACAATTTTTTTTTTTTTTTTTTTACCTCTTCAAAACTCCACAATTTTTTTTTTTTTTTTTACCTCTTCAAAACTCCAATTTTTTTTTTTTTTTACCTCTTCAAAACTCTACAATTTTTTTTTTTTTTTTTTTACCTCTTCAAAACTCCAACTTTTTTTTTTTTTACCTCTTCAAAACTCCAACTTTTTTTTTTTTTTTTTTTACCTCTTCAAAACTCCAACTTTTTTTTTTTTTACCTCTTCAAAACTCCAACTTTTTTTTTTTTTTTTTTTTACCTCTTCAAAACTCCAACATTGATTTTTTGTTCCTTTTTTACCTCTTCAAAACTCCACAATTTTTTTTTTTTTTTTTTTTTACCTCTTCAAAACTCCAACATTTTTTTTTTTTTTACCTCTTCAAAACTCCAACATTGATTTTTTGTTCCTTTTTTTACCTCTTCAAAACTCCAAATTTTTTTTTTTTTTTTTTTTTACCTCTTCAAAACTCAATTTTTTTTATTTTTTTTTACCTCTTCAAAACTACAACTTTTTTTTTTTTTTACCTCTTCAAAACTCCAACATTGATTTTTTGTTCCTTTTTTTACCTCTTCAAAACTCCAACTTTTTTTTTTTTTTACCTCTTCAAAACTCCAACATTGATTTTTTGTTCCTTTTTTTACCTCTTCAAAACTCCAACTTTTTTTTTTTTTTACCTCTTCAAAACTCAATTTTTTTTTTTTTTTTTTACCTCTTCAAAACTCAATTTTTTTTTTTTTTTTTTTTTACCTCTTCAAAACTCCAACATTTATTTTTTGTTCCTTTTTTTACCTCTTCAAAACTCAAATTTTTTTTTTTTTTTTGTTTTACCTCTTCAAAACTCCAACATTGATTTTTTGTTCCTTTTTTTACCTCTTCAAAACTCCAACTTTTTTTTTTTTTTTTACCTCTTCAAAACTCCAACTTTTTTTTTTTTTACCTCTTCAAAACTCCAACTTTTTTTTTTTTTTTTTTTACCTCTTCAAAACTCCAACATTGATTTTTTGTTCCTTTTTTTACCTCTTCAAAACTCCACAATTTTTTTTTTTTTTTTTTTTTACCTCTTCAAAACTCCAACATTTTTTTTGTTTTTAACTCTTCAAAACTCCAACATTGATTTTTTGTTCCTTTTTTTACCTCTTCAAAACTCCAATTTTTTTTTTTTTTTTTTTTACCTCTTCAAAACTCCAACATTGATTTTTTGTTCCTTTTTTTACCTCTTCAAAACTCAAATTTTTTTTTTTTTTTTTTTTACCTCTTCAAAACTCAATTTTTTTTTTTTTTTTTTTTACCTCTTCAAAACTCCAACATTTATTTTTTGTTCCTTTTTTTACCTCTTCAAAACTCAAATTTTTTTTTTTTTTTTTTTTACCTCTTCAAAACTCCATTGATTTTTTGTTCCTTTTTTTACCTCTTCAAAACTCCAAATTTTATTTTTTTTTTACCTCTTCAAAACTCCAACTTTTTTTTTTTTTTTTACCTCTTCAAAACTCTACAATTTTTTTTTTTTTTTTTTTTACCTCTTCAAAACTCCAACTTTTTTTTTTTTTACCTCTTCAAAACTCCAACTTTTTTTTTTTTTTTTACCTCTTCAAAACTCCACAGTTTTTTTTTTTTTTTTTTACCTCTTCAAAACTCCAACTTTTTATTTTTTTTTACCTCTTCAAAACTCTACAATTTTTTTTTTTTTTTTTTTTACCTCTTCAAAACTCCAACTTTTTTTTTTTTTTACCTCTTCAAAACTCCAACATTGATTTTTTGTTCCTTTTTTTACCTCTTCAAAACTCAATTTTTTTTTTTTTTTTTTTTACCTCTTCAAAACTCCAACATTTATTTTTTGTTCCTTTTTTTACCTCTTCAAAACTCAAATTTTTTTTTTTTTTTTTTTTACCTCTTCAAAACTCCATTGATTTTTTGTTCCTTTTTTTACCTCTTCAAAACTCCAAATTTTATTTTTTTTTTACCTCTTCAAAACTCCAACTTTTTTTTTTTTTTTTACCTCTTCAAAACTCTACAATTTTTTTTTTTTTTTTTTTTACCTCTTCAAAACTCCAACTTTTTTTTTTTTTACCTCTTCAAAACTCCAACTTTTTTTTTTTTTTTTACCTCTTCAAAACTCCACAGTTTTTTTTTTTTTTTTTTACCTCTTCAAAACTCCAACTTTTTATTTTTTTTTACCTCTTCAAAACTCTACAATTTTTTTTTTTTTTTTTTTTACCTCTTCAAAACTCCAACTTTTTTTTTTTTTTACCTCTTCAAAACTCCAACATTGATTTTTTGTTCCTTTTTTTACCTCTTCAAAACTCCAAATTTTTTTTTTTTTTTTTTTTACCTCTTCAAAACTCAATTTTTTTTTTTTTTTTACCTCTTCAAAACTACAACTTTTTTTTTTTTTTTTACCTCTTCAAAACTCCAACTTTTTTTTTTTTTTTTTTACCTCTTCAAAACTCCACAATTTTTTTTTTTTTTTTTTTACCTCTTCAAAACTCCACAATTCTTTTTTTTTTTTTTTACCTCTTCAAAACTCCAATTTTTTTTTTTTTTTACCTCTTCAAAACTCTACAATTTTTTTTTTTTTTTTTTTTACCTCTTCAAAACTCCAACTTTTTTTTTTTTTACCTCTTCAAAACTCCAACTTTTTTTTTTTTTTTTTTTACCTCTTCAAAACTCCAACATTGATTTTTTGTTCCTTTTTTTACCTCTTCAAAACTCCACAATTTTTTTTTTTTTTTTTTTTTACCTCTTCAAAACTCCAACATTTTTTTTGTTTTTACCTCTTCAAAACTCCAACATTGATTTTTTGTTCCTTTTTTTACCTCTTCAAAACTCCACAGTTTTTTTTTTTTTTTTTTTACCTCTTCAAAACTCCAACTTTTTATTTTTTTTTACCTCTTCAAAACTCTACAATTTTTTTTTTTTTTTTTTTTACCTCTTCAAAACTCCAACTTTTTTTTTTTTTTACCTCTTCAAAACTCCAACATTGATTTTTTGTTCCTTTTTTTACCTCTTCAAAACTCCACAATTTTTTTTTTTTTTTTTTTTTACCTCTTCAAAACTCCAACTTTTTTTTTTTTTTACCTCTTCAAAACTCCACAAATTTCTTTATATTTTTTTTACCTCTTCAAAACTCCACAATTTTTTATTTATTTTTTTTACCTCTTCAAAACTCCAACATTGATTTTTTGTTCCTTTTTTTACCTCTCCAAAACTCCAATTTTTTTTATTTTTTTTTTACCTCTTCAAAACTCCAACTTTTTTTTTTTTTTTTTACCTCTTCAAAACTCCAACATTGATTTTTTGTTCCTTTTTTTACATCTTCAAAACTCCAAATTTTTTTTTTTTTTTTTTTACCTCTTCAAAACTCAATTTTTTTTTTTTTTTTTTTACCTCTTCAAAACTCCAACTTTTTTTTTTTTTTACCTCTTCAAAACTCCACAAATTTTTTTATATTTTTTTTACCTCTTCAAAACTCCACAATTTTTTATTTATTTTTTTTACCTCTTCAAAACTCCAACATTGATTTTTTGTTCCTTTTTTTACCTCTTCAAAACTCCACAATTTCTTTTATTTTTTTTTTTTACCTCTTCAAAACTCCAACATTGATTTTTTGTTCCTTTTTTTACCTCTTCAAAACTCCACAATTTTTTTTTTTTTACCTCTTCAAAACTCCAACTTTTTTTTTTTTTTACCTCTTCAAAACTCCAACATTGATTTTTTGTTCCTTTTTTTACCTCTTCAAAACTCCAAATTTTTTTTTTTTTTTTTTTACCTCTTCAAAACTCCAAATTTTTTTTTTTTTTTTTTTACCTCTTCAAAACTCCAAATTTTTTTTTTTTTTTTTTACCTCTTCAAAACTCCAACTTTTTTTTTTTTTTTTACCTCTTCAAAACTCTACAATTTTTTTTTTTTTTTTTTTTACCTCTTCAAAACTCCAACTTTTTTTTTTTTTTTTTTTACCTCTTCAAAACTCCAACTTTTTTTTTTTTTACCTCTTCAAAACTCCAACTTTTTTTTTTTTTTTTTTTACCTCTTCAAAACTCCAACATTGATTTTTTGTTCCTTTTTTTACCTCTTCAAAACTCCACAATTTTTTTTTTTTTTTTTTTTTACCTCTTCAAAACTCCAACATTGATTTTTTGTTCCTTTTTTTACCTCTTCAAAACTCCAAATTTTTTTTTTTTTTTTTTTTACCTCTTCAAAACTCAATTTTTTTTATTTTTTTTTACCTCTTCAAAACTACAACTTTTTTTTTTTTTTACCTCTTCAAAACTCCAACATTGATTTTTTGTTCCTTTTTTTACCTCTTCAAAACTCCAACTTTTTTTTTTTTTTACCTCTTCAAAACTCCAACATTGATTTTTTGTTCCTTTTTTTACCTCTTCAAAACTCCAACTTTTTTTTTTTTTTACCTCTTCAAAACTCAATTTTTTTTTTTTTTTTTTACCTCTTCAAAACTCAATTTTTTTTTTTTTTTTTTTTTACCTCTTCAAAACTCCAACATTTATTTTTTGTTCCTTTTTTTACCTCTTCAAAACTCAAATTTTTTTTTTTTTTTGTTTTACCTCTTCAAAACTCCAACATTGATTTTTTGTTCCTTTTTTTACCTCTTCAAAACTCCAACTTTTTTTTTTTTTTTTACCTCTTCAAAACTCCAACTTTTTTTTTTTTTACCTCTTCAAAACTCCAACTTTTTTTTTTTTTTTTTTTACCTCTTCAAAACTCCAACATTGATTTTTTGTTCCTTTTTTTACCTCTTCAAAACTCCACAATTTTTTTTTTTTTTTTTTTTACCTCTTCAAAACTCCAACTTTTTTTTTTTTTTACCTCTTCAAAACTCCAACATTGATTTTTTGTTCCTTTTTTTACCTCTTCAAAACTCCAAATTTTTTTTTTTTTTTTTTTTACCTCTTCAAAACTCAATTTTTTTTTTTTTTTTACCTCTTCAAAACTACAACTTTTTTTTTTTTTTTACCTCTTCAAAACTCCAACTTTTTTTTTTTTTTTTTTACCTCTTCAAAACTCCACAATTTTTTTTTTTTTTTTTTTACCTCTTCAAAACTCCACAATTCTTTTTTTTTTTTTTTACCTCTTCAAAACTCCAATTTTTTTTTTTTTTTACCTCTTCAAAACTCTACAATTTTTTTTTTTTTTTTTTTTACCTCTTCAAAACTCCAACTTTTTTTTTTTTTACCTCTTCAAAACTCCAACTTTTTTTTTTTTTTTTTTTACCTCTTCAAAACTCCAACATTGATTTTTTGTTCCTTTTTTTACCTCTTCAAAACTCCACAATTTTTTTTTTTTTTTTTTTTACCTCTTCAAAACTCCAACATTTTTTTTGTTTTTACCTCTTCAAAACTCCAACATTGATTTTTTGTTCCTTTTTTTACCTCTTCAAAACTCCACAGTTTTTTTTTTTTTTTTTTTACCTCTTCAAAACTCCAACTTTTTATTTTTTTTTACCTCTTCAAAACTCTACAATTTTTTTTTTTTTTTTTTTTACCTCTTCAAAACTCCAACTTTTTTTTTTTTTACCTCTTCAAAACTCCAACATTGATTTTTTGTTCCTTTTTTTACCTCTTCAAAACTCCACAATTTTTTTTTTTTTTTTTTTTACCTCTTCAAAACTCCAACTTTTTTTTTTTTTTACCTCTTCAAAACTCCACAAATTTCTTTATATTTTTTTTACCTCTTCAAAACTCCACAATTTTTTATTTATTTTTTTTACCTCTTCAAAACTCCAACATTGATTTTTTGTTCCTTTTTTTACCTCTCCAAAACTCCAATTTTTTTTATTTTTTTTTTACCTCTTCAAAACTCCAACTTTTTTTTTTTTTTTTTACCTCTTCAAAACTCCAACATTGATTTTTTGTTCCTTTTTTTACATCTTCAAAACTCCAAATTTTTTTTTTTTTTTTTTTACCTCTTCAAAACTCAATTTTTTTTTTTTTTTTTTTACCTCTTCAAAACTCCAACTTTTTTTTTTTTTTACCTCTTCAAAACTCCACAAATTTTTTTATATTTTTTTTACCTCTTCAAAACTCCACAATTTTTTATTTATTTTTTTTACCTCTTCAAAACTCCAACATTGATTTTTTGTTCCTTTTTTTACCTCTTCAAAACTCCACAATTTCTTTTATTTTTTTTTTTTACCTCTTCAAAACTCCAACATTGATTTTTTGTTCCTTTTTTTACCTCTTCAAAACTCCACAATTTTTTTTTTTTTACCTCTTCAAAACTCCAACTTTTTTTTTTTTTTACCTCTTCAAAACTCCAACATTGATTTTTTGTTCCTTTTTTTACCTCTTCAAAACTCCAAATTTTTTTTTTTTTTTTTTTACCTCTTCAAAACTCCAAATTTTTTTTTTTTTTTTTTTACCTCTTCAAAACTCCAAATTTTTTTTTTTTTTTTTTACCTCTTCAAAACTCCAACTTTTTTTTTTTTTTTTACCTCTTCAAAACTCTACAATTTTTTTTTTTTTTTTTTTTACCTCTTCAAAACTCCAACTTTTTTTTTTTTTTTTTTACCTCTTCAAAACTCCAACTTTTTTTTTTTTTACCTCTTCAAAACTCCAACTTTTTTTTTTTTTTTTTTACCTCTTCAAAACTCCAACATTGATTTTTTGTTCCTTTTTTTACCTCTTCAAAACTCCACAATTTTTTTTTTTTTTTTTTTTTACCTCTTCAAAACTCCAACATTGATTTTTTGTTCCTTTTTTTACCTCTTCAAAACTCCAAATTTTTTTTTTTTTTTTTTTACCTCTTCAAAACTCAATTTTTTTTATTTTTTTTTACCTCTTCAAAACTACAACTTTTTTTTTTTTTTACCTCTTCAAAACTCCAACATTGATTTTTTGTTCCTTTTTTTACCTCTTCAAAACTCCAACTTTTTTTTTTTTTTACCTCTTCAAAACTCCAACATTGATTTTTTGTTCCTTTTTTTACCTCTTCAAAACTCCAACTTTTTTTTTTTTTTACCTCTTCAAAACTCAATTTTTTTTTTTTTTTTTTACCTCTTCAAAACTCAATTTTTTTTTTTTTTTTTTTTTACCTCTTCAAAACTCCAACATTTATTTTTTGTTCCTTTTTTTACCTCTTCAAAACTCAAATTTTTTTTTTTTTTTTGTTTTACCTCTTCAAAACTCCAACATTGATTTTTTGTTCCTTTTTTTACCTCTTCAAAACTCCAACTTTTTTTTTTTTTTTTACCTCTTCAAAACTCCAACTTTTTTTTTTTTTACCTCTTCAAAACTCCAACTTTTTTTTTTTTTTTTTTTACCTCTTCAAAACTCCAACATTGATTTTTTGTTCCTTTTTTTACCTCTTCAAAACTCCACAATTTTTTTTTTTTTTTTTTTTTACCTCTTCAAAACTCCAACATTTTTTTTGTTTTTAACTCTTCAAAACTCCAACATTGATTTTTTGTTCCTTTTTTTACCTCTTCAAAACTCCAATTTTTTTTTTTTTTTTTTTACCTCTTCAAAACTCCAACATTGATTTTTTGTTCCTTTTTTTACCTCTTCAAAACTCAAATTTTTTTTTTTTTTTTTTTACCTCTTCAAAACTCAATTTTTTTTTTTTTTTTTTTTTACCTCTTCAAAACTCCAACATTTATTTTTTGTTCCTTTTTTTACCTCTTCAAAACTCAAATTTTTTTTTTTTTTTTTTTACCTCTTCAAAACTCCATTGATTTTTGGTCCTTTTTTTACCTCTTCAAAACTCCAAATTTTATTTTTTTTTTACCTCTTCAAAACTCCAACTTTTTTTTTTTTTTTTACCTCTTCAAAACTCTACAATTTTTTTTTTTTTTTTTTTTACCTCTTCAAAACTCCAACTTTTTTTTTTTTTACCTCTTCAAAACTCCAACTTTTTTTTTTTTTTTTACCTCTTCAAAACTCCACAGTTTTTTTTTTTTTTTTTTTACCTCTTCAAAACTCCAACTTTTTATTTTTTTTTACCTCTTCAAAACTCTACAATTTTTTTTTTTTTTTTTTTACCTCTTCAAAACTCCAACTTTTTTTTTTTTTTACCTCTTCAAAACTCCAACATTGATTTTTTGTTCCTTTTTTTACCTCTTCAAAACTCCAAATTTTTTTTTTTTTTTTTTTACCTCTTCAAAACTCAATTTTTTTTTTTTTTTTACCTCTTCAAAACTACAACTTTTTTTTTTTTTTTACCTCTTCAAAACTCCAACTTTTTTTTTTTTTTTTTTACCTCTTCAAAACTCCACAATTTTTTTTTTTTTTTTTTACCTCTTCAAAACTCCACAATTTTTTTTTTTTTTTTTACCTCTTCAAAACTCCAATTTTTTTTTTTTTTTACCTCTTCAAAACTCTACAATTTTTTTTTTTTTTTTTTTTACCTCTTCAAAACTCCAACTTTTTTTTTTTTTACCTCTTCAAAACTCCAACTTTTTTTTTTTTTTTTTTACCTCTTCAAAACTCCAACATTGATTTTTTGTTCCTTTTTTTACCTCTTCAAAACTCAATTTTTTTTTTTTTTTTTTTTTACCTCTTCAAAACTCCAACATTTATTTTTTGTTCCTTTTTTTACCTCTTCAAAACTCAAATTTTTTTTTTTTTTTTTTTACCTCTTCAAAACTCCATTGATTTTTGGTCCTTTTTTTACCTCTTCAAAACTCCAAATTTTATTTTTTTTTTACCTCTTCAAAACTCCAACTTTTTTTTTTTTTTTACCTCTTCAAAACTCTACAATTTTTTTTTTTTTTTTTTTTTACCTCTTCAAAACTCCAACTTTTTTTTTTTTTACCTCTTCAAAACTCCAACTTTTTTTTTTTTTTTTACCTCTTCAAAACTCCACAGTTTTTTTTTTTTTTTTTTACCTCTTCAAAACTCCAACTTTTTATTTTTTTTTACCTCTTCAAAACTCTACAATTTTTTTTTTTTTTTTTTTTACCTCTTCAAAACTCCAACTTTTTTTTTTTTTTACCTCTTCAAAACTCCAACATTGATTTTTTGTTCCTTTTTTTACCTCTTCAAAACTCCAAATTTTTTTTTTTTTTTTTTTACCTCTTCAAAACTCAATTTTTTTTTTTTTTTTACCTCTTCAAAACTACAACTTTTTTTTTTTTTTTACCTCTTCAAAACTCCAACTTTTTTTTTTTTTTTTTTACCTCTTCAAAACTCCACAATTTTTTTTTTTTTTTTTTACCTCTTCAAAACTCCACAATTTTTTTTTTTTTTTTTACCTCTTCAAAACTCCAATTTTTTTTTTTTTTTACCTCTTCAAAACTCTACAATTTTTTTTTTTTTTTTTTTTACCTCTTCAAAACTCCAACTTTTTTTTTTTTTACCTCTTCAAAACTCCAACTTTTTTTTTTTTTTTTTTTACCTCTTCAAAACTCCAACATTGATTTTTTGTTCCTTTTTTTACCTCTTCAAAACTCCACAATTTTTTTTTTTTTTTTTTTTTACCTCTTCAAAACTCCAACATTTTTTTTGTTTTTACCTCTTCAAAACTCCAACATTGATTTTTTGTTCCTTTTTTTACCTCTTCAAAACTCCACAGATTTTTTTTTTTTTTTTTTACCTCTTCAAAACTCCAACTTTTTATTTTTTTTTACCTCTTCAAAACTCTACAATTTTTTTTTTTTTTTTTTTTACCTCTTCAAAACTCCAACTTTTTTTTTTTTTACCTCTTCAAAACTCCAACATTGATTTTTTGTTCCTTTTTTTACCTCTTCAAAACTCCACAATTTTTTTTTTTTTTTTTTTTACCTCTTCAAAACTCCAACTTTTTTTTTTTTTTTACCTCTTCAAAACTCCACAAATTTCTTTATATTTTTTTTACCTCTTCAAAACTCCACAATTTTTTATTTATTTTTTTTACCTCTTCAAAACTCCAACATTGATTTTTTGTTCCTTTTTTTACCTCTCCAAAACTCCAATTTTTTTTTTTTTTTTTTTACCTCTTCAAAACTCCAACTTTTTTTTTTTTTTTTTACCTCTTCAAAACTCCAACATTGATTTTTTGTTCCTTTTTTTACATCTTCAAAACTCCAAATTTTTTTTTTTTTTTTTTTACCTCTTCAAAACTCAATTTTTTTTTTTTTTTTTTTACCTCTTCAAAACTCCAACTTTTTTTTTTTTTTACCTCTTCAAAACTCCACAAATTTTTTTATATTTTTTTTACCTCTTCAAAACTCCACAATTTTTTATTTATTTTTTTTACCTCTTCAAAACTCCAACATTGATTTTTTGTTCCTTTTTTTACCTCTTCAAAACTCCACAATTTCTTTTATTTTTTTTTTTACCTCTTCAAAACTCCAACTTTTTTTTTTTTTTACCTCTTCAAAACTCCAACATTGATTTTTTGTTCCTTTTTTTACCTCTTCAAAACTCCACAATTTTTTTTTTTTTACCTCTTCAAAACTCCAACTTTTTTTTTTTTTTACCTCTTCAAAACTCCAACATTGATTTTTTGTTCCTTTTTTTACCTCTTCAAAACTCCAAATTTTTTTTTTTTTTTTTTACCTCTTCAAAACTCCAAATTTTTTTTTTTTTTTTTTTACCTCTTCAAAACTCCAAATTTTTTTTTTTTTTTTTTACCTCTTCAAAACTCCAACTTTTTTTTTTTTTTTACCTCTTCAAAACTCTACAATTTTTTTTTTTTTTTTTTTACCTCTTCAAAACTCCAACTTTTTTTTTTTTTTACCTCTTCAAAACTCCAACATTGATTTTTTGTTCCTTTTTTTACCTCTTCAAAACTCAATTTTTTTTTTTTTTTTTTTTACCTCTTCAAAACTCAATTTTTTTTTTTTTTTTTACCTCTTCAAAACTACAACTTTTTTTTTTTTTTACCTCTTCAAAACTCCAACTTTTTTTTTTTTTTTTTTTACCTCTTCAAAACTCCACAATTTTTTTTTTTTTTTTTTTTTACCTCTTCAAAACTCCAACATTTTTTTTTTTTTTTACCTCTTCAAAACTCCAACATTGATTTTTTGTTCCTTTTTTTACCTCTTCAAAACTCCACAATTTTTTTTTTTTTTTTTACCTCTTCAAAACTCCAACTTTTTATTTTTTTTATACCTCTTCAAAACTCTACAATTTTTTTTTTTTTTTTTTTTACCTCTTCAAAACTCAAATTTTTTTTTTTTTTTTTTTTACCTCTTCAAAACTCCAACATTGATTTTTTGTTCCTTTTTTTACCTCTTCAAAACTCCACAATTTTTTTTTTTTTTTTTTTTACCTCTTCAAAACTCCAACTTTTTATTTTTTTTTACCTCTTCAAAACTCTACAATTTTTTTTTTTTTTTTTTTTAACCTCTTCAAAACTCCAACATTTTTTTTTTTTTTTACCTCTTCAAAACTCCAACATTGATTTTTTGTTCCTTTTTTTACCTCTTCAAAACTCCAATTTTTTTTTTTTTTTTTTTTACCTCTTCAAAACTCCAACATTGATTTTTTGTTCCTTTTTTTACCTCTTCAAAACTCAAATTTTTTTTTTTTTTTTTTTTACCTCTTCAAAACTCAATTTTTTTTAATTTTTTTTTTTACCTCTTCAAAACTCCAACATTTATTTTTTGTTCCTTTTTTTACCTCTTCAAAACTCCAAATTTTTTTTTTTTTTTTACCTCTTCAAAACTCCAACTTTTTTTTTTTTTTTACCTCTTCAAAACTCTACAATTTTTTTTTTTTTTTTTTTTACCTCTTCAAAACTCCAACTTTTTTTTTTTTTTTTTTTACCTCTTCAAAACTCCAACATTGATTTTTTGTTCCTTTTTTTACCTCTTCAAAACTCCACAATTTTTTTTTTTTTTTTTTTTACCTCTTCAAAACTCCAACATTTTTTTTTTTTTACCTCTTCAAAACTCCAATTTTTTTTTTTTTTTACCTCTTCAAAACTCCTAAATTTTTTTTTTTTTTTTTTTACCTCTTCAAAACTCCAACTTTTTTTTTTTTTTACCTCTTCAAAACTCCACAAATTTCTTTATATTTTTTTTACCTCTTCAAAACTCCACAATTTTTTATTTATTTTTTTTACCTCTTCAAAACTCCAACATTGATTTTTTGTTCCTTTTTTTACCTCTCCAAAACTCCAATTTTTTTTTTTTTTTTTTACCTCTTCAAAACTCCAACTTTTTTTTTTTTTTTTTACCTCTTCAAAACTCCAACATTGATTTTTTGTTCCTTTTTTTACATCTTCAAAACTCCAAATTTTTTTTTTTTTTTTTTTACCTCTTCAAAACTCAATTTTTTTTTTTTTTTTTACCTCTTCAAAACTCCAACTTTTTTTTTTTTTTACCTCTTCAAAACTCCACAAATTTTTTTATATTTTTTTTACCTCTTCAAAACTCCACAATTTTTTATTTATTTTTTTTACCTCTTCAAAACTCCAACATTGATTTTTTGTTCCTTTTTTTACCTCTTCAAAACTCCACAATTTCTTTTATTTTTTTTTTTTACCTCTTCAAAACTCCAACTTTTTTTTTTTTTTACCTCTTCAAAACTCCAACATTGATTTTTTGTTCCTTTTTTTACCTCTTCAAAACTCCACAATTTTTTTTTTTTTTTTTTTACCTCTTCAAAACTCCAACTTTTTTTTTTTTTTACCTCTTCAAAACTCCAACATTGATTTTTTGTTCCTTTTTTTACCTCTTCAAAACTCCAAATTTTTTTTTTTTTTTTTTTACCTCTTCAAAACTCCAAATTTTTTTTTTTTTTTTTTTACCTCTTCAAAACTCCAAATTTTTTTTTTTTTTTTTTACCTCTTCAAAACTCCAACTTTTTTTTTTTTTTTACCTCTTCAAAACTCTACAATTTTTTTTTTTTTTTTTTTTACCTCTTCAAAACTCCAACTTTTTTTTTTTTTACCTCTTCAAAACTCCAACATTGATTTTTTGTTCCTTTTTTTACCTCTTCAAAACTCAATTTTTTTTTTTTTTTTTTTTACCTCTTCAAAACTCAATTTTTTTTTTTTTTTTTACCTCTTCAAAACTACAACTTTTTTTTTTTTTTACCTCTTCAAAACTCCAACTTTTTTTTTTTTTTTTTTTACCTCTTCAAAACTCCACAATTTTTTTTTTTTTTTTTTTTACCTCTTCAAAACTCCAACATTTTTTTTTTTTTTTACCTCTTCAAAACTCCAACATTGATTTTTTGTTCCTTTTTTTACCTCTTCAAAACTCCACAATTTTTTTTTTTTTTTTTTACCTCTTCAAAACTCCAACTTTTTATTTTTTTTATACCTCTTCAAAACTCTACAATTTTTTTTTTTTTTTTTTTTTACCTCTTCAAAACTCCAACATTGATTTTTTGTTCCTTTTTTTACCTCTTCAAAACTCCAAATTTTTTTTTTTTTTTTTTTTACCTCTTCAAAACTCTATTTTTTTTATTTTTTTTTACCTCTTCAAAACTACAACTTTTTTTTTTTTTTACCTCTTCAAAACTCCAACTTTTTTTTTTTTTTTTTTTACCTCTTCAAAACTCCACAATTTTTTTTTTTTTTTTTTTTACCTCTTCAAAACTCCAACATTTTTTTTTTTTTTACCTCTTCAAAACTCCAACATTGATTTTTTGTTCCTTTTTTTACCTCTTCAAAACTCCAACATTGATTTTTTGTTCCTTTTTTTACATCTTCAAAACTCCAAATTTTTTTTTTTTTTTTTACCTCTTCAAAACTCAATTTTTTTTTTTTTTTTTTTACCTCTTCAAAACTCCAACTTTTTTTTTTTTTTTACCTCTTCAAAACTCCACAAATTTTTTTATATTTTTTTTACCTCTTCAAAACTCCACAATTTTTTATTTATTTTTTTTACCTCTTCAAAACTCCACAATTTCTTTTATTTTTTTTTTTTACCTCTTCAAAACTCCAACTTTTTTTTTTTTTTACCTCTTCAAAACTCCAACATTGATTTTTTGTTCCTTTTTTTACCTCTTCAAAACTCCACAATTTTTTTTTTTTACCTCTTCAAAACTCCAACTTTTTTTTTTTTTTACCTCTTCAAAACTCCAACATTGATTTTTTGTTCCTTTTTTTACCTCTTCAAAACTCCAAATTTTTTTTTTTTTTTTTTTACCTCTTCAAAACTCCAAATTTTTTTTTTTTTTTTTACCTCTTCAAAACTCCAAATTTTTTTTTTTTTTTTTTACCTCTTCAAAACTCCAACTTTTTTTTTTTTTTTACCTCTTCAAAACTCTACAATTTTTTTTTTTTTTTTTTTACCTCTTCAAAACTCCAACTTTTTTTTTTTTTTACCTCTTCAAAACTCCAACATTGATTTTTTGTTCCTTTTTTTACCTCTTCAAAACTCAATTTTTTTTTTTTTTTTTTTTACCTCTTCAAAACTCAATTTTTTTTTTTTTTTTTTACCTCTTCAAAACTACAACTTTTTTTTTTTTTTACCTCTTCAAAACTCCAACTTTTTTTTTTTTTTTTTTTACCTCTTCAAAACTCCACAATTTTTTTTTTTTTTTTTTTTTACCTCTTCAAAACTCCAACATTTTTTTTTTTTTTTACCTCTTCAAAACTCCAACATTGATTTTTTGTTCCTTTTTTTACCTCTTCAAAACTCCACAATTTTTTTTTTTTTTTTTACCTCTTCAAAACTCCAACTTTTTATTTTTTTTATACCTCTTCAAAACTCTACAATTTTTTTTTTTTTTTTTTTTTACCTCTTCAAAACTCAAATTTTTTTTTTTTTTTTTTTTACCTCTTCAAAACTCCAACATTGATTTTTTGTTCCTTTTTTTACCTCTTCAAAACTCAAATTTTTTTTTTTTTTTTTTTTACCTCTTCAAAACTCCAACATTTTTTTTTTTTTTTACCTCTTCAAAACTCCAACATTGATTTTTTGTTCCTTTTTTTACCTCTTCAAAACTCCACAATTTTTTTTTTTTTTTTTACCTCTTCAAAACTCCAACTTTTTATTTTTTTTATACCTCTTCAAAACTCTACAATTTTTTTTTTTTTTTTTTTTTACCTCTTCAAAACTCAAATTTTTTTTTTTTTTTTTTTTACCTCTTCAAAACTCCAACATTGATTTTTTGTTCCTTTTTTTACCTCTTCAAAACTCCACAATTTTTTTTTTTTTTTTTTTACCTCTTCAAAACTCCAACTTTTTATTTTTTTTTACCTCTTCAAAACTCTACAATTTTTTTTTTTTTTTTTTTAACCTCTTCAAAACTCCAACATTTTTTTTTTTTTTTACCTCTTCAAAACTCCAACATTGATTTTTTGTTCCTTTTTTTACCTCTTCAAAACTCCAATTTTTTTTTTTTTTTTTTTTACCTCTTCAAAACTCCAACATTGATTTTTTGTTCCTTTTTTTACCTCTTCAAAACTCAAATTTTTTTTTTTTTTTTTTTTACCTCTTCAAAACTCAATTTTTTTTTATTTTTTTTTTTACCTCTTCAAAACTCCAACATTTATTTTTTGTTCCTTTTTTTACCTCTTCAAAACTCAAATTTTTTTATTTATTTTTTTTTTACCTCTTCAAAACTCCATTGATTTTTTGTTCCTTTTTTTACCTCTTCAAAACTCCAAATTTTTTTTTTTTTTACCTCTTCAAAACTCTACAATTTTTTTTTTATTTTTTTTTACCTCTTCAAAACTCCAACTTTTTATTTTTTTTTACCTCTTCAAAACTCAAATTTTTTTATTTATTTTTTTTTACCTCTTCAAAACTCCATTGATTTTTTGTTCCTTTTTTTACCTCTTCAAAACTCCAACATTTTTTTTTTTTTTACCTCTTCAAAACTCTACAATTTTTTTTTTATTTTTTTTTACCTCTTCAAAACTCCAACTTTTTTTTTTTTTTTTACCTCTTCAAAACTCCACAATTTTTTTTTTTTTTTTTTTTACCTCTTCAAAACTCCAACATTTTTTTTTTTTTACCTCTTCAAAACTCCAATTTTTTTTTTTTTTTACCTCTTCAAAACTCCTAAATTTTTTTTTTTTTTTTTTTACCTCTTCAAAACTCCAACTTTTTTTTTTTTTTACCTCTTCAAAACTCCACAAATTTCTTTATATTTTTTTTACCTCTTCAAAACTCCACAATTTTTTATTTATTTTTTTTACCTCTTCAAAACTCCAACATTGATTTTTTGTTCCTTTTTTTACCTCTCCAAAACTCCAATTTTTTTTTTTTTTTTTTACCTCTTCAAAACTCCAACTTTTTTTTTTTTTTTTACCTCTTCAAAACTCCAACATTGATTTTTTGTTCCTTTTTTTACATCTTCAAAACTCCAAATTTTTTTTTTTTTTTTTTTACCTCTTCAAAACTCAATTTTTTTTTTTTTTTTTTTACCTCTTCAAAACTCCAACATTGATTTTTTGTTCCTTTTTTTACCTCTTCAAAACTCCAAATTTTTTTTTTTTTTTTTTTTACCTCTTCAAAACTCTATTTTTTTTATTTTTTTTTACCTCTTCAAAACTACAACTTTTTTTTTTTTTTACCTCTTCAAAACTCCAACTTTTTTTTTTTTTTTTTTACCTCTTCAAAACTCCACAATTTTTTTTTTTTTTTTTTTTTACCTCTTCAAAACTCCAACATTTTTTTTTTTTTTACCTCTTCAAAACTCCAACATTGATTTTTTGTTCCTTTTTTTACCTCTTCAAAACTCCACAATTTTTTTTTTTTTTTTTTACCTCTTCAAAACTCCAACTTTTTATTTTTTTTTACCTCTTCAAAACTCTACAATTTTTTTTTTTTTTTTTTTTACCTCTTCAAAACTCCAACATTTATTTTTTGTTCCTTTTTTTACCTCTTCAAAACTCAATTTTTTTTTTTTTTTTTTTTTTTTACCTCTTCAAAACTCCATTGATTTTTTGTTCCTTTTTTTACCTCTTCAAAACTCCAAATTTTTTTTTTTTTTTTACCTCTTCAAAACTCCAACTTTTTTTTTTTTTTTTTTTACCTCTTCAAAACTCCAACATTGATTTTTTGTTCCTTTTTTTACCTCTTCAAAACTCCACAATTTTTTTTTATTTTTTTTTTTACCTCTTCAAAACTCCAACATTTTTTTTTTTTAACCTCTTCAAAACTCCAACATTGATTTTTTGTCCCTTTTTTTACCTCTTCAAAACTCCACAATTTTTTTTTTTTTTTTTTTTACCTCTTCAAAACTCCAACTTTTTTTTTTTTTTACCTCTTCAAAACTCCAACATTGATTTTTTGTTCCTTTTTTTACCTCTTCAAAACTCCAAATTTTTTTTTTTTTTTTTTTTTACCTCTTCAAAACTCAATTTTTTTTATTTTTTTTTACCTCTTCAAAACTACAACTTTTTTTTTTTTTTACCTCTTCAAAACTCCAACATTGATTTTTTGTTCCTTTTTTTACCTCTTCAAAACTCCAACTTTTTTTTTTTTTTACCTCTTCAAAACTCCAACATTGATTTTTTGTTCCTTTTTTTACCTCTTCAAAACTCCAACTTTTTTTTTTTTTTACCTCTTCAAAACTCAATTTTTTTTTTTTTTTTTTACCTCTTCAAAACTCAATTTTTTTTTTTTTTTTTTTTACCTCTTCAAAACTCCAACATTTATTTTTTGTTCCTTTTTTTACCTCTTCAAAACTCAAATTTTTTTTTTTTTTTTGTTTTACCTCTTCAAAACTCCAACATTGATTTTTTGTTCCTTTTTTTACCTCTTCAAAACTCCAACTTTTTTTTTTTTTTTTACCTCTTCAAAACTCCAACTTTTTTTTTTTTTACCTCTTCAAAACTCCAACTTTTTTTTTTTTTTTTTTACCTCTTCAAAACTCCAACATTGATTTTTTGTTCCTTTTTTTACCTCTTCAAAACTCAAATTTTTTTTTTTTTTTTTTTTACCTCTTCAAAACTCAATTTTTTTTTTTTTTTTTTTTACCTCTTCAAAACTCCAACATTTATTTTTTGTTCCTTTTTTTACCTCTTCAAAACTCAAATTTTTTTTTTTTTTTTTTTACCTCTTCAAAACTCAATTTTTTTTTTTTTTTTTTTTTACCTCTTCAAAACTCCAACATTTATTTTTTGTTCCTTTTTTTACCTCTTCAAAACTCAAATTTTTTTTTTTTTTTTTTTTACCTCTTCAAAACTCCATTGATTTTTTGTTCCTTTTTTTACCTCTTCAAAACTCCAAATTTTTTTTTTTTTTTACCTCTTCAAAACTCCAACTTTTTTTTTTTTTTTACCTCTTCAAAACTCTACAATTTTTTTTTTTTTTTTTTTTACCTCTTCAAAACTCCAACTTTTTTTTTTTTTACCTCTTCAAAACTCCAACTTTTTATTTTTTTTTACCTCTTCAAAACTCTACAATTTTTTTTTTTTTTTTTTTTACCTCTTCAAAACTCCAACTTTTTTTTTTTTTTACCTCTTCAAAACTCCAACATTGATTTTTTGTTCCTTTTTTTACCTCTTCAAAACTCCAAATTTTTTTTTTTTTTTTTTTACCTCTTCAAAACTCAATTTTTTTTTTTTTTTTTACCTCTTCAAAACTACAACTTTTTTTTTTTTTTTACCTCTTCAAAACTCCAACTTTTTTTTTTTTTTTTTTACCTCTTCAAAACTCCACAATTTTTTTTTTTTTTTTTTTACCTCTTCAAAACTCCACAATTTTTTTTTTTTTTTTTTACCTCTTCAAAACTCCAATTTTTTTTTTTTTTTTGTTTACCTCTTCAAAACTCTACAATTTTTTTTTTTTTTTTTTTTTACCTCTTCAAAACTCCAACTTTTTTTTTTTTTACCTCTTCAAAACTCCAACTTTTTTTTTTTTTTTTTTACCTCTTCAAAACTCCAACATTGATTTTTTGTTCCTTTTTTTACCTCTTCAAAACTCCACAATTTTTTTTTTTTTTTTTTTTACCTCTTCAAAACTCCAACATTTTTTTTGTTTTTACCTCTTCAAAACTCCAACATTGATTTTTTGTTCCTTTTTTTACCTCTTCAAAACTCCACAATTTTTTTTTTTTTTTTTTACCTCTTCAAAACTCCAACTTTTTTTTTTTTTACCTCTTCAAAACTCCACAAATTTCTTTATATTTTTTTTACCTCTTCAAAACTCCACAATTTTTTATTTATTTTTTTTACCTCTTCAAAACTCCAACATTGATTTTTTGTTCCTTTTTTTACCTCTCCAAAACTCCAATTTTTTTTATTTTTTTTTTACCTCTTCAAAACTCCAACTTTTTTTTTTTTTTTTTACCTCTTCAAAACTCCAACATTGATTTTTTGTTCCTTTTTTTACATCTTCAAAACTCCAAATTTTTTTTTTTTTTTTTTTACCTCTTCAAAACTCAATTTTTTTTTTTTTTTTTTTACCTCTTCAAAACTCCAACTTTTTTTTTTTTTTACCTCTTCAAAACTCCACAAATTTTTTTATATTTTTTTTACCTCTTCAAAACTCCACAATTTTTTATTTATTTTTTTTACCTCTTCAAAACTCCAACATTGATTTTTTGTTCCTTTTTTTACCTCTTCAAAACTCCACAATTTCTTTTATTTTTTTTTTTTACCTCTTCAAAACTCCAACTTTTTTTTTTTTTTACCTCTTCAAAACTCCAACATTGATTTTTTTTTTCTTTTTTTACCTCTTCAAAACTCCACAATTTTTTTTTTTTTTTTTTTTTACCTCTTCAAAACTCCAACTTTTTTTTTTTTTTACCTCTTCAAAACTCCAACATTGATTTTTTGTTCCTTTTTTTACCTCTTCAAAACTCCAAATTTTTTATTTTTTTTTTTTACCTCTTCAAAACTCCAAATTTTTTTTTTTTTTTTTTTACCTCTTCAAAACTCCAAATTTTTTTTTTTTTTTTTTTACCTCTTCAAAACTCCAACTTTTTTTTTTTTTTTTACCTCTTCAAAACTCTACAATTTTTTTTTTTTTTTTTTTTACCTCTTCAAAACTCCAACTTTTTTTTTTTTTACCTCTTCAAAACTCCAACTTTTTTTTTTTTTTTTTTTACCTCTTCAAAACTCCAACATTGATTTTTTGTTCCTTTTTTTACCTCTTCAAAACTCCACAATTTTTTTTTTTTTTTTTTTTTACCTCTTCAAAACTCCAACATTTTTTTTGTTTTTACCTCTTCAAAACTCCAACATTGATTTTTTGTTCCTTTTTTTACCTCTTCAAAACTCCACAGTTTTTTTTTTTTTTTTTTTACCTCTTCAAAACTCCAACTTTTTATTTTTTTTTACCTCTTCAAAACTCTACAATTTTTTTTTTTTTTTTTTTTACCTCTTCAAAACTCCAACTTTTTTTTTTTTTACCTCTTCAAAACTCCAACATTGATTTTTTGTTCCTTTTTTTACCTCTTCAAAACTCCACAATTTTTTTTATTTTTTTTTTACCTCTTCAAAACTCCAACATTTTTTTTTTTTTTACCTCTTCAAAACTCCAACATTGATTTTTTGTTCCTTTTTCTACCTCTTCAAAACTCCACAATTTTTTTTATTTTTTTTTTTTACCTCTTCAAAACTCCAACTTTTTTTTTTTTACCTCTTCAAAACTCCAACATTGATTTTTTGTTCCTTTTTTTACCTCTTCAAAACTCAATTTTTTTTTTTTTTTTTACCTCTTCAAAACTCCAACTTTTTTTTTTTTTTTTACCTCTTCAAAACTCTACAATTTTTTTTTTTTTTTTTTTTACCTCTTCAAAACTCCAACTTTTTTTTTTTTTACCTCTTCAAAACTCCAACATTGATTTTTTGTTCCTTTTTTTACCTCTTCAAAACTCCACAATTTTTTTTTTTTTTTTTTTTACCTCTTCAAAACTCCAACATTTTTTTTTTTTTACCTCTTCAAAACTCCAATTTTTTTTTTTTTTTACCTCTTCAAAACTCCTAAATTTTTTTTTTTTTTTTTTTACCTCTTCAAAACTCCAACTTTTTTTTTTTTTTACCTCTTCAAAACTCCACAAATTTCTTTATATTTTTTTTACCTCTTCAAAACTCCACAATTTTTTATTTATTTTTTTTACCTCTTCAAAACTCCAACATTGATTTTTTGTTCCTTTTTTTACCTCTCCAAAACTCCAATTTTTTTTTTTTTTTTTTTACCTCTTCAAAACTCCAACTTTTTTTTTTTTTTTTTACCTCTTCAAAACTCCAACATTGATTTTTTGTTCCTTTTTTTACATCTTCAAAACTCCAAATTTTTTTTTTTTTTTTTTTACCTCTTCAAAACTCAATTTTTTTTTTTTTTTTTTTACCTCTTCAAAACTCCAACTTTTTTTTTTTTTTACCTCTTCAAAACTCCACAAATTTTTTTATATTTTTTTTACCTCTTCAAAACTCCACAATTTTTTATTTATTTTTTTTACCTCTTCAAAACTCCAACATTGATTTTTTGTTCCTTTTTTTACCTCTTCAAAACTCCACAATTTCTTTTTTTTTTTTTTTTTACCTCTTCAAAACTCCAACTTTTTTTTTTTTTTACCTCTTCAAAACTCCAACATTGATTTTTTGTTCCTTTTTTTACCTCTTCAAAACTCCACAATTTTTTTTTTTTTTTTTTTTACCTCTTCAAAACTCCAACTTTTTTTTTTTTTTACCTCTTCAAAACTCCAACATTGATTTTTTGTTCCTTTTTTTACCTCTTCAAAACTCCAAATTTTTTTTTTTTTTTTTTTACCTCTTCAAAACTCCAAATTTTTTTTTTTTTTTTTTTACCTCTTCAAAACTCCAAATTTTTTTTTTTTTTTTTTACCTCTTCAAAACTCCAACTTTTTTTTTTTTTTTTACCTCTTCAAAACTCTACAATTTTTTTTTTTTTTTTTTTTACCTCTTCAAAACTCCAACTTTTTTTTTTTTTTACCTCTTCAAAACTCCAACATTGATTTTTTGTTCCTTTTTTTACCTCTTCAAAACTCAATTTTTTTTATTTTTTTTTTACCTCTTCAAAACTCAATTTTTTTTTTTTTTTTTTACCTCTTCAAAACTACAACTTTTTTTTTTTTTTACCTCTTCAAAACTCCAACTTTTTTTTTTTTTTTTTTACCTCTTCAAAACTCCACAATTTTTTTTTTTTTTTTTTTTTACCTCTTCAAAACTCCAACATTTTTTTTTTTTTTTACCTCTTCAAAACTCCAACATTGATTTTTTGTTCCTTTTTTTACCTCTTCAAAACTCCACAATTTTTTTTTTTTTTTTTACCTCTTCAAAACTCCAACTTTTTATTTTTTTTATACCTCTTCAAAACTCTACAATTTTTTTTTTTTTTTTTTTTTACCTCTTCAAAACTCAAATTTTTTTTTTTTTTTTTTTTACCTCTTCAAAACTCCAACATTGATTTTTTGTTCCTTTTTTTACCTCTTCAAAACTCCACAATTTTTTTTTTTTTTTTTTTACCTCTTCAAAACTCCAACTTTTTATTTTTTTTTACCTCTTCAAAACTCTACAATTTTTTTTTTTTTTTTTTAACCTCTTCAAAACTCCAACATTTTTTTTTTTTTTACCTCTTCAAAACTCCAACATTGATTTTTTGTTCCTTTTTTTACCTCTTCAAAACTCCAATTTTTTTTTTTTTTTTTTTTACCTCTTCAAAACTCCAACATTGATTTTTTGTTCCTTTTTTTACCTCTTCAAAACTCAAATTTTTTTTTTTTTTTTTTTACCTCTTCAAAACTCAATTTTTTTTTATTTTTTTTTTTACCTCTTCAAAACTCCAACATTTATTTTTTGTTCCTTTTTTTACCTCTTCAAAACTCAAATTTTTTTTTTTTTTTTTTTTTACCTCTTCAAAACTCCATTGATTTTTTGTTCCTTTTTTTACCTCTTCAAAACTCCAAATTTTTTTTTTTTTTTTACCTCTTCAAAACTCCAACTTTTTTTTTTTTTTACCTCTTCAAAACTCTACAATTTTTTTTTTTTTTTTTTTTTACCTCTTCAAAACTCCAACTTTTTTTTTTTTTACCTCTTCAAAACTCCAACTTTTTTTTTTTTTTTTTTTACCTCTTCAAAACTCCAACATTGATTTTTTGTTCCTTTTTTTACCTCTTCAAAACTCCACAATTTTTTTTTTTTTTTTTTTTACCTCTTCAAAACTCCAACATTTTTTTTTTTTTTACCTCTTCAAAACTCCAACTTTTTTTTTTTTTTTTACCTCTTCAAAACTCCACAGTTTTTTTTTTTTTTTTTTACCTCTTCAAAACTCCAACTTTTTATTTTTTTTACCTCTTCAAAACTCTACAATTTTTTTTTTTTTTTTTTTACCTCTTCAAAACTCCAACTTTTTTTTTTTTTACCTCTTCAAAACTCCAACATTGATTTTTTGTTCCTTTTTTTACCTCTTCAAAACTCCAAATTTTTTTTTTTTTTTTTTTACCTCTTCAAAACTCAATTTTTTTTTTTTTTTTACCTCTTCAAAACTACAACTTTTTTTTTTTTTTTACCTCTTCAAAACTCCAACTTTTTTTTTTTTTTTTTTACCTCTTCAAAACTCCACAATTTTTTTTTTTTTTTTTTTACCTCTTCAAAACTCCACAATTTTTTTTTTTTTTTTTTACCTCTTCAAAACTCCAATTTTTTTTTTTTTTTTGTTTACCTCTTCAAAACTCTACAATTTTTTTTTTTTTTTTTTTTACCTCTTCAAAACTCCAACTTTTTTTTTTTTTACCTCTTCAAAACTCCAACTTTTTTTTTTTTTTTTTTACCTCTTCAAAACTCCAACATTGATTTTTTGTTCCTTTTTTTACCTCTTCAAAACTCCACAATTTTTTTTTTTTTTTTTTTTTTACCTCTTCAAAACTCCAACATTTTTTTTGTTTTTACCTCTTCAAAACTCCAACATTGATTTTTTGTTCCTTTTTTTACCTCTTCAAAACTCCACAATTTTTTTTTTTTTTTTTACCTCTTCAAAACTCCAACTTTTTTTTTTTTTTACCTCTTCAAAACTCCACAAATTTCTTTATATTTTTTTTACCTCTTCAAAACTCCACAATTTTTTATTTATTTTTTTTACCTCTTCAAAACTCCAACATTGATTTTTTGTTCCTTTTTTTACCTCTCCAAAACTCCAATTTTTTTTTTTTTTTTTTTACCTCTTCAAAACTCCAACTTTTTTTTTTTTTTTTTACCTCTTCAAAACTCCAACATTGATTTTTTGTTCCTTTTTTTACATCTTCAAAACTCCAAATTTTTTTTTTTTTTTTTTTACCTCTTCAAAACTCAATTTTTTTTTTTTTTTTTTACCTCTTCAAAACTCCAACTTTTTTTTTTTTTTACCTCTTCAAAACTCCACAAATTTTTTTATATT
>NW_028258645.1:67500-80000 GCF_982586985.1 Callionymus lyra
TTCCTTTTTTTACCTCTTCAAAACTCCAAATTTTTTTATTTTTTTTTTTTACCTCTTCAAAACTCTTTTTTTATTTTTTTTTACCTCTTCAAAACTACAACTTTTTTTTTTTTTTACCTCTTCAAAACTCCAACTTTTTTTTTTTTTTTTTTTACCTCTTCAAAACTCCACAATTTTTTTTTTTTTTTTTTTTTACCTCTTCAAAACTCCAACATTTTTTTTTTTTTTACCTCTTCAAAACTCCAACATTGATTTTTTGTTCCTTTTTTTACCTCTTCAAAACTCCACAATTTTTTTTTTTTTTTTTACCTCTTCAAAACTCCAACTTTTTATTTTTTTTTACCTCTTCAAAACTCTACAATTTTTTTTTTTTTTTTTTTTTACCTCTTCAAAACTCCAACATTTATTTTTTGTTCCTTTTTGTACCTCTTCAAAACTCAATTTTTTTTTTTTTTTTACCTCTTCAAAACTCCATTGATTTTTTGTTCCTTTTTTTACCTCTTCAAAACTCCAAATTTTTTTTTTTTTTTTACCTCTTCAAAACTCCAACTTTTTTTTTTTTTTTACCTCTTCAAAACTCCAACATTGATTTTTTGTTCCTTTTTTTACCTCTTCAAAACTCCAATTTTTTTTTTTTTTTTTTTTTTACCTCTTCAAAACTCCAACATTGATTTTTTGTTCCTTTTTTTACCTCTTCAAAACTCAAATTTTTTTTTTTTTTTTTTTTTTACCTCTTCAAAACTCAATTTTTTTCACCTCTTCAAAACTCCAACATTTATTTTTTGTTCCTTTTTTTACCTCTTCAAAACTCAATTTTTTTTTTTTTTTTTTTTTTTACCTCTTCAAAACTCCATTGATTTTTTGTTCCTTTTTTTACCTCTTCAAAACTCCAAATTTTTTTTTTTTTTTTACCTCTTCAAAACTCCAACTTTTTTTTTTTTTTTTACCTCTTCAAAACTCTACAATTTTTTTTTTTTTTTTTTTTACCTCTTCAAAACTCCAACTTTTTTTTTTTTTACCTCTTCAAAACTCCAACTTTTTTTTTTTTTTTTTTTACCTCTTCAAAACTCCAACATTGATTTTTTGTTCCTTTTTTTACCTCTTCAAAACTCCACAATTTTTTTTTTTTTTTTTTTTTACCTCTTCAAAACTCCAACATTTTTTTTTTTTTTACCTCTTCAAAACTCCAACATTGATTTTTTGTTCCTTTTTCTACCTCTTCAAAACTCCACAATTTTTTTTATTTTTTTTTTTTACCTCTTCAAAACTCCAACTTTTTTTTTTTTACCTCTTCAAAACTCCAACATTGATTTTTTGTTCCTTTTTTTACCTCTTCAAAACTCAATTTTTTTTTTTTTTTTTACCTCTTCAAAACTCCAACTTTTTTTTTTTTTTTTACCTCTTCAAAACTCTACAATTTTTTTTTTATTTTTTTTTACCTCTTCAAAACTCCAACTTTTTTTTTTTTTACCTCTTCAAAACTCCAACTTTTTTTTTTTTTTTTTTACCTCTTCAAAACTCCAACATTGATTTTTTGTTCCTTTTTTACCTCTTCAAAACTCCACATTTTTTTTTTTTTTTTTTTTACCTCTTCAAAACTCCAACATTTTTTTTTTTTTACCTCTTCAAAACTCCAATTTTTTTTTTTTTTACCTCTTCAAAACTCCTAAATTTTTTTTTTTTTTTTTTTACCTCTTCAAAACTCCAACTTTTTTTTTTTTTTACCTCTTCAAAACTCCACAAATTTCTTTATATTTTTTTTACCTCTTCAAAACTCCACAATTTTTTATTTATTTTTTTTACCTCTTCAAAACTCCAACATTGATTTTTTGTTCCTTTTTTTACCTCTCCAAAACTCCAATTTTTTTTTTTTTTTTTTTACCTCTTCAAAACTCCAAATTTTTTTTTTTTTTTTTTACCTCTTCAAAACTCCAACTTTTTTTTTTTTTTTTACCTCTTCAAAACTCTACAATTTTTTTTTTTTTTTTTTTTACCTCTTCAAAACTCCAACTTTTTTTTTTTTTTACCTCTTCAAAACTCCAACATTGATTTTTTGTTCCTTTTTTTACCTCTTCAAAACTCCAATTTTTTTTTTTTTTTTTTTTACCTCTTCAAAACTCAATTTTTTTTTTTTTTTTTTACCTCTTCAAAACTACAACTTTTTTTTTTTTTTACCTCTTCAAAACTCTTTTTTTATTTTTTTTTACCTCTTCAAAACTACAACTTTTTTTTTTTTTTACCTCTTCAAAACTCCAACTTTTTTTTTTTTTTTTTTTACCTCTTCAAAACTCCACAATTTTTTTTTTTTTTTTTTTTTACCTCTTCAAAACTCCAACATTTTTTTTTTTTTTACCTCTTCAAAACTCCAACATTGATTTTTTGTTCCTTTTTTTACCTCTTCAAAACTCCACAATTTTTTTTTTTTTTTTTACCTCTTCAAAACTCCAACTTTTTATTTTTTTTTACCTCTTCAAAACTCTACAATTTTTTTTTTTTTTTTTTTTACCTCTTCAAAACTCCAACATTTATTTTTTGTTCCTTTTTGTACCTCTTCAAAACTCAATTTTTTTTTTTTTTTTACCTCTTCAAAACTCCATTGATTTTTTGTTCCTTTTTTTACCTCTTCAAAACTCCAAATTTTTTTTTTTTTTTTACCTCTTCAAAACTCCAACTTTTTTTTTTTTTTTACCTCTTCAAAACTCCAACATTGATTTTTTGTTCCTTTTTTTACCTCTTCAAAACTCCAATTTTTTTTTTTTTTTTTTTTTACCTCTTCAAAACTCCAACATTGATTTTTTGTTCCTTTTTTTACCTCTTCAAAACTCAAATTTTTTTTTTTTTTTTTTTTTACCTCTTCAAAACTCAATTTTTTTCACCTCTTCAAAACTCCAACATTTATTTTTTGTTCCTTTTTTTACCTCTTCAAAACTCAATTTTTTTTTTTTTTTTTTTTTTTACCTCTTCAAAACTCCATTGATTTTTTGTTCCTTTTTTTACCTCTTCAAAACTCCAAATTTTTTTTTTTTTTTTACCTCTTCAAAACTCCAACTTTTTTTTTTTTTTTACCTCTTCAAAACTCTACAATTTTTTTTTTTTTTTTTTTTTACCTCTTCAAAACTCCAACTTTTTTTTTTTTTACCTCTTCAAAACTCCAACTTTTTTTTTTTTTTTTTTTACCTCTTCAAAACTCCAACATTGATTTTTTGTTCCTTTTTTTACCTCTTCAAAACTCCACAATTTTTTTTTTTTTTTTTTTTTACCTCTTCAAAACTCCAACATTTTTTTTTTTTTACCTCTTCAAAACTCCAACATTGATTTTTTGTTCCTTTTTCTACCTCTTCAAAACTCCACAATTTTTTTTATTTTTTTTTTTTACCTCTTCAAAACTCCAACTTTTTTTTTTTTACCTCTTCAAAACTCCAACATTGATTTTTTGTTCCTTTTTTTACCTCTTCAAAACTCAATTTTTTTTTTTTTTTTTACCTCTTCAAAACTCCAACTTTTTTTTTTTTTTTACCTCTTCAAAACTCTACAATTTTTTTTTTATTTTTTTTACCTCTTCAAAACTCCAACTTTTTTTTTTTTTACCTCTTCAAAACTCCAACTTTTTTTTTTTTTTTTTTTACCTCTTCAAAACTCCAACATTGATTTTTTGTTCCTTTTTTTACCTCTTCAAAACTCCACATTTTTTTTTTTTTTTTTTTTTTACCTCTTCAAAACTCCAACATTTTTTTTTTTTTACCTCTTCAAAACTCCAATTTTTTTTTTTTTTTACCTCTTCAAAACTCCTAAATTTTTTTTTTTTTTTTTTACCTCTTCAAAACTCCAACTTTTTTTTTTTTTTACCTCTTCAAAACTCCACAAATTCCTTTATATTTTTTTTACCTCTTCAAAACTCCACAATTTTTTATTTATTTTTTTTACCTCTTCAAAACTCCAACATTGATTTTTTGTTCCTTTTTTTACCTCTCCAAAACTCCAATTTTTTTTTTTTTTTTTTTTACCTCTTCAAAACTCCAACTTTTTTTTTTTTTTTTTACCTCTTCAAAACTCCAACATTGATTTTTTGTTCCTTTTTTTACATCTTCAAAACTCCAAATTTTTTTTTTTTTTTTTTTACCTCTTCAAAACTCAATTTTTTTTTTTTTTTTTTTACCTCTTCAAAACTCCAACTTTTTTTTTTTTTTACCTCTTCAAAACTCCACAAATTTTTTTATATTTTTTTTACCTCTTCAAAACTCCACAATTTTTTATTTATTTTTTTTACCTCTTCAAAACTCCAACATTGATTTTTTGTTCCTTTTTTTACCTCTTCAAAACTCCACAATTTCTTTTATTTTTTTTTTTTACCTCTTCAAAACTCCAACTTTTTTTTTTTTTTACCTCTTCAAAACTCCAACATTGATTTTTTGTTCCTTTTTTTACCTCTTCAAAACTCCACAATTTCTTTTTTTTTTTTTTTTTACCTCTTCAAAACTCCAACTTTTTTTTTTTTTTACCTCTTCAAAACTCCAACATTGATTTTTTGTTCCTTTTTTTACCTCTTCAAAACTCCAAATTTTTTATTTTTTTTTTTTACCTCTTCAAAACTCCAAATTTTTTTTTTTTTTTTTTTACCTCTTCAAAACTCCAAATTTTTTTTTTTTTTTTTTTACCTCTTCAAAACTCCAACTTTTTTTTTTTTTTTTTTTACCTCTTCAAAACTCTACAATTTTTTTTTTTTTTTTTTTTACCTCTTCAAAACTCCAACTTTTTTTTTTTTTTACCTCTTCAAAACTCCAACATTGATTTTTTGTTCCTTTTTTTACCTCTTCAAAACTCAATTTTTTTTATTTTTTTTTTTACCTCTTCAAAACTCAATTTTTTTTTTTTTTTTTTACCTCTTCAAAACTACAACTTTTTTTTTTTTTTACCTCTTCAAAACTCCAACTTTTTTTTTTTTTTTTTTACCTCTTCAAAACTCCACAATTTTTTTTTTTTTTTTTTTTACCTCTTCAAAACTCCAACATTGATTTTTTGTTCCTTTTTTTACCTCTTCAAAACTCCACAGTTTTTTTTTTTTTTTTTTTTACCTCTTCAAAACTCCAACTTTTTATTTTTTTTTACCTCTTCAAAACTCTACAATTTTTTTTTTTTTTTTTTTTTACCTCTTCAAAACTCCAACTTTTTTTTTTTTTACCTCTTCAAAACTCCAACATTGATTTTTTGTTCCTTTTTTTACCTCTTCAAAACTCCACAGTTTTTTTTTTTTTTTTTTTACCTCTTCAAAACTCCAACTTTTTATTTTTTTTTACCTCTTCAAAACTCTACAATTTTTTTTTTTTTTTTTTTTACCTCTTCAAAACTCCAACTTTTTTTTTTTTTACCTCTTCAAAACTCCAACATTGATTTTTTGTTCCTTTTTTTACCTCTTCAAAACTCCACAGTTTTTTTGTTTTTTTTTTTACCTCTTCAAAACTCCAACTTTTTATTTTTTTTTTACCTCTTCAAAACTCTACAATTTTTTTTTTATTTTTTTTTACCTCTTCAAAACTCCAACATTGATTTTTTGTTCCTTTTTTTACCTCTTCAAAACTCCAAATTTTTTTTTTTTTTTTTTACCTCTTCAAAACTCAATTTTTTTTTTTTTTTTACCTCTTCAAAACTACAACTTTTTTTTTTTTTTTTTTTACCTCTTCAAAACTCCACAATTTTTTTTTTTTTTTTTTTTTACCTCTTCAAAACTCCAACATTTTATTTTTTTTTACCTCTTCAAAACTCTACAATTTTTTTATTTTTTTTTTTTACCTCTTCAAAACTCCAACTTTTTTTTTTTTTACCTCTTCAAAACTCCAACATTGATTTTTTGTTCCTTTTTTTACCTCTTCAAAACTCCACAGTTTTTTTTTTTTTTTTTTTACCTCTTCAAAACTCCAACTTTTTATTTTTTTTTACCTCTTCAAAACTCTACAATTTTTTTTTTTTTTTTTTTTACCTCTTCAAAACTCCAACTTTTTTTTTTTTTACCTCTTCAAAACTCCAACATTGATTTTTTGTTCCTTTTTTTACCTCTTCAAAACTCCACAGTTTTTTTTTTTTTTTTTTTACCTCTTCAAAACTCCAACTTTTTATTTTTTTTTTACCTCTTCAAAACTCTACAATTTTTTTTTTTTTTTTTTTTACCTCTTCAAAACTCCAACTTTTTATTTTTTTTTACCTCTTCAAAACTCTACAATTTTTTTATTTTTTTTTTTTACCTCTTCAAAACTCCAACTTTTTTTTTTTTTACCTCTTCAAAACTCCAACATTGATTTTTTGTTCCTTTTTTTACCTCTTCAAAACTCCAAATTTTTTTTTTTTTTTTTTACCTCTTCAAAACTCAATTTTTTTTTTTTTTTTACCTCTTCAAAACTCCAACTTTTTTTTTTTTTTACCTCTTCAAAACTCCAACATTGAATTTTTGTTCCTTTTTTTACCTCTTCAAAACTCCAAATTTTTTTTTTTTTTTTTTTACCTCTTCAAAACTCAATTTTTTTTTTTTTTTTTACCTCTTCAAAACTACAACTTTTTTTTTTTTTACCTCTTCAAAACTCCAACTTTTTTTTTTTTTTTTTTTACCTCTTCAAAACTCCACAATTTTTTTTTTTTTTTTTTTTACCTCTTCAAAACTCCACAATTTTTTTTTTTTTTTTTTACCTCTTCAAAACTCCAACTTTTTTTTTTTTTTACCTATTCAAAACTCCAACATTGATTTTTTGTTCCTTTTTTTACCTCTTCAAAACTCCAATTTTTTTTTTTTTTTTTTTACCTCTTCAAAACTCAATTTTTTTTTTTTTTTTTTACCTCTTCAAAACTACAACTTTTTTTTTTTTTTTTTTTACCTCTTCAAAACTCCACAATTTTTTTTTTTTTTTTTTTTTACCTCTTCAAAAATCTAACTTTTTTTTTTTTTACCTCTTCAAAACTCCAACATTGATTTTCTGTTCCTTTTTTTACCTCTTCAAAACTCCACAATTTTTTTTTTTTTTTTTTTTACCTCTTCAAAACTCCAACTTTTTATTTTTTTTTACCTCTTCAAAACTCTACAATTTTTTTTTTTTTTTTTTTTTACCTCTTCAAAACTCCAACTTTTTTTTTTTTTTACCTCTTCAAAACTCCAACATTGATTTTTTGTTCCTTTTTTTACCTCTTCAAAACTCCAAATTTTTTTTTTTTTTTTTTACCTCTTCAAAACTCAATTTTTTTTTTTTTTTTTTACCTCTTCAAAACTACAACTTTTTTTTTTTTTTACCTCTTCAAAACTCCAACTTTTTTTTTTTTTTTTTTTACCTCTTCAAAACTCCACAATTTTTTTTTTTTTACCTCTTCAAAACTCCAACATTTTTTTTTTTTTTACCTCTTCAAAACTCCAACATTGATTTTTTGTTCCTTTTTTTACCTCTTCAAAACTCCACAATTTTTTTTTTTTTTTTTTTACCTCTTCAAAACTCCAACTTTTTATTTTTTTTTACCTCTTCAAAACTCTACAATTTTTTTTTTTTTTTTTTTTTACCTCTTCAAAACTCCAACATTGATTTTTTGTTCCTTTTTTTACCTCTTCAAAACTCCAAATTTTTTTTTTTTTTTTTTTTACCTCTTCAAAACTACAACTTTTTTTTTTTTTTACCTCTTCAAAACTCCAACTTTTTTTTTTTTTTTTTTTACCTCTTCAAAACTCCACAATTTTTTTTTTTTTTTTTTTTACCTCTTCAAAACTCCACAATTTTTTTTTTTTTTTTTACCTCTTCAAAACTCCAACTTTTTTTTTTTTTTACCTCTTCAAAACTCCAACATTGATTTTTTGTTCCTTTTTTTACCTCTTCAAAACTCCAATTTTTTTTTTTTTTTTTTACCTCTTCAAAACTCCAACTTTTTTTTTTTTTTTTACCTCTTCAAAACTCTACAATTTTTTTTTTTTTTTTTTTTACCTCTTCAAAACTCCAACTTTTTTTTTTTTTACCTCTTCAAAACTCCACAATTTTTTTTTTTTTTTTTTTTACCTCTTCAAAACTCCACAATTTTTTTTTTTTTTTTTTACCTCTTCAAAACTCCAACTTTTTTTTTTTTTTACCTCTTCAAAACTCCAACATTGATTTTTTGTTCCTTTTTTTACCTCTTCAAAACTCCAATTTTTTTTTTTTTTTTTTACCTCTTCAAAACTCCAACTTTTTTTTTTTTTTTACCTCTTCAAAACTCTACAATTTTTTTTTTTTTTTTTTTTACCTCTTCAAAACTCCAACTTTTTTTTTTTTTACCTCTTCAAAACTCCAACTTTTTTTTTTTTTTTTTTACCTCTTCAAAACTCCAACATTGATTTTTTGTTCCTTTTTTTACCTCTTCAAAACTCCACAATTTTTTTTTTTTTTTTTTTTACCTCTTCAAAACTCCAACATTTTTTTTGTTTTTACCTCTTCAAAACTCCAACATTGATTTGTTGTTCCTTTTTTTACCTCTTCAAAACTCCACAGTTTTTTTTTTTTTTTTTTTACCTCTTCAAAACTCCAACTTTTTATTTTTTTTTACCTCTTCAAAACTCCAACTTTTTTTTTTTTTTTTTTTACCTCTTCAAAACTCCAACATTGATTTTTTGTTCCTTTTTTTACCTCTTCAAAACTCCACAATTTTTTTTTTTTTTTTTTTTACCTCTTCAAAACTCCAATTTTTTTTTTTTTTTACCTCTTCAAAACTCCTAAATTTTTTTTTTTTTTTTTTACCTCTTCAAAACTTCAACTTTTTTTTTTTTTTACCTCTTCAAAACTCCACAAATTTCTTTATATTTTTTTTACCTCTTCAAAACTCCACAATTTTTTATTTATTTTTTTTACCTCTTCAAAACTCCAACATTGATTTTTTGTTCCTTTTTTTACCTCTCCAAAACTCCAATTTTTTTTTTTTTTTTTTTACCTCTTCAAAACTCCAACTTTTTTTTTTTTTTTTTACCTCTTCAAAACTCCAACATTGATTTTTTGTTCCTTTTTTTACATCTTCAAAACTCCAAATTTTTTTTTTTTTTTTTTTACCTCTTCAAAACTCAATTTTTTTTTTTTTTTTTTTACCTCTTCAAAACTCCAACTTTTTTTTTTTTTTACCTCTTCAAAACTCCACAAATTTTTTTATATTTTTTTTACCTCTTCAAAACTCCACAATTTTTTATTTATTTTTTTTACCTCTTCAAAACTCCAACATTGATTTTTTGTTCCTTTTTTTACCTCTTCAAAACTCCACAATTTCTTTTATTTTATTTTTTTACCTCTTCAAAACTCCAACTTTTTTTTTTTTTTACCTCTTCAAAACTCCAACATTGATTTTTTGTTCCTTTTTTTACCTCTTCAAAACTCCACAATTTTTTTTATTTTTTTTTTTTACCTCTTCAAAACTCCAACCTTTTTTTTTTTTTACCTCTTCAAAACTCCAACATTGATTTTTTGTTCCTTTTTTTACCTCTTCAAAACTCCAATTTTTTTTTTTTTTTTTTTTACCTCTTCAAAACTCAATTTTTTTTTTTTTTTTTTACCTCTTCAAAACTACAACTTTTTTTTTTTTTTACCTCTTCAAAACTCCAACTTTTTTTTTTTTTTTTTTACCTCTTCAAAACTCCACAATTTTTTTTTTTTTTTTTTTTTTACCTCTTCAAAACTCCAACATTTTTTTTTTTTTTTACCTCTTCAAAACTCCAACATTGATTTTTTGTTCCTTTTTTTACCTCTTCAAAACTCCACAATTTTTTTTTTTTTTTTTTACCTCTTCAAAACTCCAACTTTTTATTTTTTTTATACCTCTTCAAAACTCTACAATTTTTTTTTTTTTTTTTTTTTACCTCTTCAAAACTCCAACTTTTTTTTTTGTTTTACCTCTTCAAAACTCCAACATTGATTTTTTGTTCCTTTTTTTACCTCTTCAAAACTCCAAATTTTTTTTTTTTTTTTTTTTACCTCTTCAAAACTCTTTTTTTATTTTTTTTTACCTCTTCAAAACTACAACTTTTTTTTTTTTTTACCTCTTCAAAACTCCAACTTTTTTTTTTTTTTTTTTTACCTCTTCAAAACTCCACAATTTTTTTTTTTTTTTTTTTTTACCTCTTCAAAACTCCAACATTTTTTTTTTTTTTACCTCTTCAAAACTCCAACATTGATTTTTTGTTCCTTTTTTTACCTCTTCAAAACTCCACAATTTTTTTTTTTTTTTTTACCTCTTCAAAACTCCAACTTTTTATTTTTTTTTACCTCTTCAAAACTCTACAATTTTTTTTTTTTTTTTTTTTTACCTCTTCAAAACTCCAACATTTATTTTTTGTTCCTTTTTTTACCTCTTCAAAACTCAATTTTTTTTTTTTTTTTTACCTCTTCAAAACTCCATTGATTTTTTGTTCCTTTTTTTACCTCTTCAAAACTCCAAATTTTTTTTTTTTTTTTACCTCTTCAAAACTCCAACTTTTTTTTTTTTTTTACCTCTTCAAAACTCCAACATTGATTTTTTGTTCCTTTTTTTACCTCTTCAAAACTCCAATTTTTTTTTTTTTTTTTTTACCTCTTCAAAACTCCAACATTGATTTTTTGTTCCTTTTTTTACCTCTTCAAAACTCAATTTTTTTTTATTTTTTTTTTCACCTCTTCAAAACTCCAACATTTATTTTTTGTTCCTTTTTTTACCTCTTCAAAACTCAATTTTTTTTTTTTTTTTTTTTTTTACCTCTTCAAAACTCCATTGATTTTTTGTTCCTTTTTTTACCTCTTCAAAACTCCAAATTTTTTTTTTTTTTTTACCTCTTCAAAACTCCAACTTTTTTTTTTTTTTTACCTCTTCAAAACTCTACAATTTTTTTTTTTTTTTTTTTTTACCTCTTCAAAACTCCAACTTTTTTTTTTTTTACCTCTTCAAAACTCCAACTTTTTTTTTTTTTTTTTTTACCTCTTCAAAACTCCAACATTGATTTTTTGTTCCTTTTTTTACCTCTTCAAAACTCCACAATTTTTTTTTTTTTTTTTTTTTACCTCTTCAAAACTCCAACATTTTTTTTTTTTTTACCTCTTCAAAACTCCAACATTGATTTTTTGTTCCTTTTTCTACCTCTTCAAAACTCCACAATTTTTTTTATTTTTTTTTTTTACCTCTTCAAAACTCAATTTTTTTTAATTTTTTTTTTCACCTCTTCAAAACTCCAACATTTATTTTTTGTTCCTTTTTTTACCTCTTCAAAACTCAATTTTTTTTTTTTTTTTTTTTTTACCTCTTCAAAACTCCATTGATTTTTTGTTCCTTTTTTTACCTCTTCAAAACTCCAAATTTTTTTTTTTTTTTTACCTCTTCAAAACTCCAACTTTTTTTTTTTTTTTACCTCTTCAAAACTCTACAATTTTTTTTTTTTTTTTTTTTTACCTCTTCAAAACTCCAACTTTTTTTTTTTTTACCTCTTCAAAACTCCAACTTTTTTTTTTTTTTTTTTTACCTCTTCAAAACTCCAACATTGATTTTTTGTTCCTTTTTTTACCTCTTCAAAACTCCACAATTTTTTTTTTTTTTTTTTTTTACCTCTTCAAAACTCCAACATTTTTTTTTTTTTTACCTCTTCAAAACTCCAACATTGATTTTTTGTTCCTTTTTCTACCTCTTCAAAACTCCACAATTTTTTTTATTTTTTTTTTTTACCTCTTCAAAACTCCAACTTTTTTTTTTTTACCTCTTCAAAACTCCAACATTGATTTTTTGTTCCTTTTTTTACCTCTTCAAAACTCAATTTTTTTTTTTTTTTTTACCTCTTCAAAACTCCAACTTTTTTTTTTTTTTTTACCTCTTCAAAACTCTACAATTTTTTTTTTATTTTTTTTTACCTCTTCAAAACTCCAACTTTTTTTTTTTTTACCTCTTCAAAACTCCAACTTTTTTTTTTTATTTTTTTACCTCTTCAAAACTCCAACATTGATTTTTTGTTCCTTTTTTTACCTCTTCAAAACTCCACATTTTTTTTTTTTTTTTTTTTTACCTCTTCAAAACTCCAACATTTTTTTTTTTTTACCTCTTCAAAACTCCAATTTTTTTTTTTTTTACCTCTTCAAAACTCCTAAATTTTTTTTTTTTTTTTTTTACCTCTTCAAAACTCCAACTTTTTTTTTTTTTTACCTCTTCAAAACTCCACAAATTTCTTTATATTTTTTTTACCTCTTCAAAACTCCACAATTTTTTATTTATTTTTTTTACCTCTTCAAAACTCCAACATTGATTTTTTGTTCCTTTTTTTACCTCTCCAAAACTCCAATTTTTTTTTTTTTTTTTTACCTCTTCAAAACTCCAACTTTTTTTTTTTTTTTTTACCTCTTCAAAACTCCAACATTGATTTTTTGTTCCTTTTTTTACATCTTCAAAACTCCAAATTTTTTTTTTTTTTTTTGTACCTCTTCAAAACTCAATTTTTTTTTTTTTTTTTTTACCTCTTCAAAACTCCAACTTTTTTTTTTTTTTACCTCTTCAAAACTCCACAAATTTTT
>NW_028258646.1:0-12500 GCF_982586985.1 Callionymus lyra
ACGGGCGTCTTGGCTTTTACGCACCGCCTGTGGGCTCCGGAGGACATATCCGGAGTCTGTCTCTTTCGCCCACAGGACTCCTTGACAACAAACACGATCCCAAGAAGTGTGTTTCCGCGGATGCACATCGCTCCTGCCTCACCGCGAGGCCGAGTTAACGGCCAAGGGGACGGCGGCGAAGGCGCGCGTGTAGAACCACTGGGTCAGACGGGACGCCTCGGTCTCACTGGAGGTTTCGGCAGAGGTGGCAAGCCACAACGCTTGATCGGACCCGCTAAGTCCGGAGGAACCGTCCGCCCGCAATGGGTGGGGGCCCTCCGATGGCGGGTCACGTTGGCAGATCGGTCATCGGTGTAGGTGGTATCACAGTGCGTCCATGACGCGCGAAGGTCGGCTTGAGCCTGAGCTCTTTCCCCGCCGCCTGCGCTGGAGCTCGATACTCTGTCCAAGTATCCTTCGCTCCTATTAACCTCTAGGTGGTTGCGCTCGTGACATCAAAAAGACCACTTTTTGAAGAGCAGTCACACTCGGAAAAAATTTCTTTCGTCAGGCAAAAGAACCAGAGTTCTCCGCGGCCATCCACTCCAACCTTGTCCGACTTTGAGGCACCAGGCTCGGCCACCCTCCGAGCATTTTCCTTCCCTCTCCTGTTATGGTGCCTCCCTATTAACCTCTAGGTGGTTGCGCTCGTGACATCAAAAAGACCACTTTTTGAGGAGCAGTCACACTCGGAAAAAATTTCTTTCGTCAGGCAAAAGAACCAGAGTTCTCCGCGGCCATCCACTCCAACCTTGTCCGACTTTGAGGCACCAGGCTCGGCCACCCTCCGAGCCTTTTCCTTCCCTCTCCTGTTATGGTGCCTCCCTATTAACCTCTAGGTGGTTGCGCTCGTGACATCAAAAAGACCACTTTTTGAGGAGCAGTCACACTCGGAAAAAATTTCTTTCGTCAGGCAAAAGAACCAGAGTTCTCCGCGGCCATCCACTCCAACCTTGTCCGACTTTGAGGCACCAGGCTCGGCCACCCTCCGAGCCTTTTCCTTCCCTCTCCTGTTATGGTGCCTCCCTATTAACCTCTAGGTGGTTGCGCTCGTGACATCAAAAAGACCACTTTTTGAAGAGCAGTCACACTCGGAAAAAATTTCTTTCGTCAGGCAAAAGAACCAGAGTTCTCCGCGGCCATCCACTCCAACCTTGTCCGACTTTGAGGCACCAGGCTCGGCCACCCTCCGAGCCTTTTCCTTCCCTCTCCTGTTATGGTGCCTCCCTATTAACCTCTAGGTGGTTGCGCTCGTGACATCAAAAAGACCACTTTTTGAGGAGCAGTCACACTCGGAAAAAATTTCTTTCGTCAGGCAAAAGAACCAGAGTTCTCCGCGGCCATCCACTCCAACCTTGTCCGACTTTGAGGCACCAGGCTCGGCCACCCTCCGAGCCTTTTCCTTCCCTCTCCTGTTATGGTGCCTCCCTATTAACCTCTAGGTGGTTGCGCTCGTGACATCAAAAAGACCACTTTTTGCAGAGCAGTCACACTCGGAAAAAATTTCTTTCGTCAGGCAAAAGAACCAGAGTTCTCCGCGGCCATCCACTCCAACCTTGTCCGATTTTGAGGCACCAGGCTCGGCCACCCTCCGAGCCTTTTCACTCCCTCTCCTGTTATGGTGCCTCCCTATTAACCTCTAGGTGGTTGCGCTCGTGACATCAAAAAGACCACTTTTTGAGGAGCAGTCACACTCGGAAAAAATTTCTTTCGTCAGGCAAAAGAACCAGAGTTCTCCGCGGCCATCCACTCCAACCTTGTCCGACTTTGAGGCACCAGGCTCGGCCACCCTCCGAGCCTTTTCACTCCCTCTCCTGTTATGGTGCCTCCCTATTAACCTCTAGGTGGTTGCGCTCGTGACATCAAAAAGACCACTTTTTGCAGAGCAGTCACACTCGGAAAAAATTTCTTTCGTCAGGCAAAAGAACCAGAGTTTTCAGCGGTCATCCACTCCAACCTTGTCCGATTTTGAGGCACCAGGCTCGGCCACCCTCCGAGCCTTTTCACTCCCTCTCCTGTTATGGTGCCTCCCTATTAACCTCTAGGTGGTTGCGCTCGTGACATCAAAAAGACCACTTTTTGCAGAGCAGTCACACTCGGAAAAAATTTCTTTCGTCAGGCAAAAGAACCAGAGTTCTCAGCGGTCATCCACTCCAACCTTGTCCGACTTTGAGGCACCAGGCTCGGCCACCCTCCGAGCCTTTTCACTCCCTCTCCTGTTATGGTGCCTCCCTATTAACCTCTAGGTGGTTGCGCTCGTGACATCAAAAAGACCACTTTTTGCAGAGCAGTCACACTCGGAAAAAATTTCTTTCGTCTGGCAAAAGAACCAGAGTTTTCAGCGGTCATCCACTCCAACCTTGTCCGATTTTGAGGCACCAGGCTCGGCCACCGTCCGAGCCTTTTCACTCCCTCTCCTGTTATGGTGCCTCCCTATTAACCTCTAGGTGGTTGCGCTCGTGACATCAAAAAGACCACTTTTTGCAGAGCAGTCACACTCGGAAAAAATTTCTTTCGTCTGGCAAAAGAACCAGAGTGTTCAGCGGTCATCCACTCCAACCTTGTCCGATTTTGAGGCACCAGGCTCGGCCACCCTCCGAGCCTTTTCACTCCCTCTCCTGTTATGGTGCCTCCCTATTAACCTCTAGGTGGTTGCGCTCGTGACATCAAAAAGACCACTTTTTTCAGAGCAGTCACACTCGGGAAAAATTTCTTTCGTCTGGCAAAAGAACCAGAGTTTTCAGCGGTCATCCACTCCAACCTTGTCCGATTTTGAGGCACCAGGCTCGGCCACCCTCCGAGCCTTTTCACTCCCTCTCCTGTTATGGTGCCTCCCTATTAACCTCTAGGTGGTTGCGCTCGTGACATCAAAAATACCACTTTTTGCAGAGCAGTCACACTCGGAAAAAATTTCTTTCGTCTGGCAAAAGAACCAGAGTTTTCAGCGGTCATCCACTCCAACCTTGTCCGATTTTGAGGCACCAGGCTCGGCCACCCTCCGAGCCTTTTCACTCCCTCTCCTGTTATGGTGCCTCCCTATTAACCTCTAGGTGGTTGCGCTCGTGACATCAAAAAGACCACTTTTTGCAGAGCAGTCACACTCGGGAAAAATTTCTTTCGTCTGGCAAAAGAACCAGAGTTTTCAGCGGTCATCCACTCCAACCTTGTCCGATTTTGAGGCACCAGGCTCGGCCACCGTCCGAGCCTTTTCACTCCCTCTCCTGTTATGGTGCCTCCCTATTAACCTCTAGGTGGTTGCGCTCGTGACATCAAAAAGACCACTTTTTTCAGAGCAGTCACACTCGGGAAAAATTTCTTTCGTCTGGCAAAAGAACCAGAGTTATCAGCGGTCATCCACTCCAACCTTGTCCGACGTTGAGGCACCGATGTCGGCCAAGTTCTGAGCGTTCCACCGCCGAATGCCACTGGTCCTCAACACAGCGGACTTCCAATCCAACCTTGTCCGACTTTGAGGCACCGAAGTCGGCCTCAGCCCGAGCCTTCCCCCGCCGACCTCACTGGAGCCCGCCATCCAGGGACCGGCGGAGGTCGCCCGCATGACCGCGGCAAAGTGTCTCAAAGTCGGGCACGACCGCTCGAGTCACCCGCCAACCCGGTCCGGGGCACCTCCAGGGACCGGCGGAGGTCGCCCGCATGACCGCGGCAAAGTGTCTCAAAGTCGGGCATGACCGCTCGAGTCACCCGCCAACCCGGTCCGGGGCACCTCCAGGGACCGGCGGAGGACGCCCGCATGACCGCGACAAAGTGTCTCAAAGTCGGGCACGACCGCTCGAGTCACCCGCCAACCCGGTCCGGGGCACCTCCAGGGACCGGCGGAGGACGCCCGCATGACCGCGACAAAGTGTCTCAAAGTCGGGCACGACCGCTCGAGTCACCCGCCAACCCGGTCCGGGGCACCTCCAGGGACCGGCGGAGGACGCCCGCATGACCGCGACAAAGTGTCTCAAAGTCGGGCACGACCGCTCGAGTCACCCGCCAACCCGGTCCGGGGCACCTCCAGGGACCGGCGGAGGACGCCCGCATGACCGCGACAAAGTGTCTCAAAGTCGGGCAGGACCGCTCGAGTCACCCGCCAACCCGGTCCGGGGCACCTCCAGGGACCGGCGGAGGACGCCCGCATGACCGCGACAAAGTGTCTCAAAGTCGGGCACGACCGCTCGAGTCACCCGCCAACCCGGTCCGGGGCACCTCCAGGGACCGGCGGAGGACGCCCGCATGACCGCGACAAAGTGTCTCAAAGTCGGTCATGACCGTTCGAGTCACCCGCCAACCCGGTCCGGGGCACCTCCAGGGACCGGCGGAGGAGGCCCGCATGACCGCGACAAAGTGTCTCAAAGTCGGGCACAACCGCTCGAGTCACCCGCCAACCCGGTCCGGGGCACCTCCAGGGACCGGCGGAGGACGCCCGCATGACCGCGACAAAGTGTCTCAAAGTCGGGCACGACCGCTCGAGTCACCCGCCAACCCGGTCCGGGGCACCTCCAGGGACCGGCGGAGGACGCCCGCATGACCGCGACAAAGTGTCTCAAAGTCGGGCATGACCGCTCGAGTCACCCGCCAACCCGGTCCGGGGCACCTCCAGGGACCGGCGGAGGACGCCCGCATGACCGCGACAAAGTGTCTCAAAGTCGGGCATGACTGCTCGAGTCACCCGCCAACCCGGTCCGGGGCACCTCCAGGGACCGGCGGAGGACGCCCGCATGACCGCGACAAAGTGTCTCAAAGTCGGGCACGACCGCTCGAGTCACCCGCCAACCCGGTCCGGGGCACCTCCAGGGACCGGCGGAGGACGCCCGCATGACCGCGACAAAGTGTCTCAAAGTCGGGCACGACCGCTCGAGTCACCCGCCAACCCGGTCCGGGGCACCTCCAGGGACCGGCGGAGGTCGCCCGCATGACCGCGACAAAGTGTCTCAAAGTCGGGCATGACCGCTCGAGTCACCCGCCAACCCGGTCCGGGGCACCTCCGGGGACCGGCGGAGGACGCCCGCATGACCGCGACAAAGGGTCTCAAAGTCGGGCAGGACCGCTCGAGTCACCCGCCAACCCGGTCCGGGGCACCTCCGGGGAGCAGTGGAGGTCGCTCGCATGACCGCGACAAAGTGTCTCAAAGTCGGGCATGACCGCTCGAGTCGCCCGCCATCCCGGTCCGGAGCTCAACACTTTGTCGTTTTTTCCACTCCCTCCCCATTAACCTCTAGGTGGTTGCGCTCGTGACATCAAAAAGACCACTTTTTGCAGAGCAGTCACACTCGGAAAAAATTCGTTTCGTCTGGCAAAAGAACCAGAGTTCTCAGCGGGCTTCCAGTCCAACCTTGTCCGATTTTGAGGCACCAGGCTCGGCCACAGTCCGAGCCCATTCACTCCCTCCCCTGTTGTACTCGCTCCCTATTAACCTCTAGGTGGTTGCGCTCGTGACATCAAAAAGACCACTTTTTGAGGAGCAGTCACACTTAGGAAAAATCCGTTTGCGCTCACACCATCCCTCCCCATTAACCTCTAGGTGGTTGCGCTCGTGACATCAAAAAGACCACTTTTTGAGGAGCAGTCACACTTAGGAAAAATCCGTTTGCGCTCACACCATCCCTCCCCATTAACCTCTAGGTGGTTGCGCTCGTGACATCAAAAAGACCACTTTTTGAGGAGCAGTCAGACACCGAGGTTTTCTGGATTTATGTCCGTTTTCCTGGTTCTCTGACTCGGGCACCTTGTGACCGACATCCCCCCCTTCCCTGGTTCTATTTTGCCGATACTTTGGTGAGTTTTCTACCCGCAAACCAAGCCCCCCAAGCCCGCCGCCTGGTGGGGGAGCATGCCGCCTGGCCCGGTTCTATTTTAGGTCACTTTGGTGAGTTTTCTACCCGCAAACCAAGCCCCCCAAGCCCGCCGCCTGGTGGGGGAAGAGGCCCCCTGGTCCCGGTTCTATTTTAGGACACTTTGGTGAGTTTTCTACCCGCAAACCAAGCCCCCCAAGCCCGCCGCCTGGTGGGGGAAGATGCCCCCTGGTCCCGGTTCTATTTTAGGACACTTTGGTGAGTTTTCTACCCGCAAACCAAGCCCCCCAAGCCCGCCGCCTGGTGGGGGAAGATGCCCCCTGGTCCCGGTTCTATTTTAGGACACTTTGGTGAGTTTTCTACCCGCAAACCAAGCCCCCCAAGCCCGCCGCCTGGTGGGGGAACATGCCCCCTGGTCCCGGTTCTATTTTAGGACACTTTGGTGAGTTTTCTACCCGCAAACCAAGCCCCCCAAGCCCGCCGCCTGGTGGGGGAACATGCCGCCTAGCCCGGTTCTATTTTAGGTCACTTTGGTGAGTTTTCTACCCGCAAACCAAGCCCCCCAAGCCCGCCGCCTGGTGGGGGAAGAGGCCCCCTGGTCCCGGTTCTATTTTAGGACACTTTGGTGAGTTTTCTACCCGCAAACCAAGCCCCCCAAGCCCGCCGCCTGGTGGGGGAACATGCCCCCTGGTCCTGGTTCTATTTTAGGACACTTTGGTGAGTTTTCTACCCGCAAACCAAGCCCCCCAAGCCCGCCGCCTGGTGGGGGAGCATGCCCCCTGGTCCCGGTTCTATTTTAGGACACTTTGGTGAGTTTTCTACCCGGAAACCAAGCCCCCCAAGCCCGCCACCTGGTGGGGGAAGAGGCCCCCTGGTCCCGGTTCTATTTTAGGACACTTTGGTGAGTTTTCTACCCACACTGCAGGTCCCCAAATGCCGCCATCTGGTGGGGGAACATGCCGCCTGCACCGGTTCTATTTTAAGTCACTTTGGTGAGTTTTCTGCCCACACTACGGGTCCCCAAATGCCGCCATCTGGTGGGGGAACATGCCGCCTGCACCGGTTCTATTTTAAGTCACTTTGGTGCGTTTTCTGCCCACACTACGGCTCCCCAAATGCCGCCATCTGGTGGGGGAACATGCCGCCTGCACCGGTTCTATTTTAAGTCACTTTGGTGAGTTTTCTGCCCACACTACGGGTCCCCAAATGCCGCCATCTGGTGGGGGAACATGCCGCCTGCACCGGTTCTATTTTAAGTCACTTTGGTGAGTTTTCTGCCCACACTACGGCTCCCCAAATGCCGCCATCTGGTGGGGGAACATGCCGCCTGCACCGGTTCTATTTTAAGTCACTTTGGTGAGTTTTCTGCCCACACTACGGCTCCCCAAATGCCGCCATCTGGTGGGGGAACATGCCGCCTGCACCGGTTCTATTTTAAGTCACTTTGGTGAGTTTTCTACCCACACTACGGGTCCCCAAATGCCGCCATCTGGTGGGGGAACATGCCGCCTGCACCGGTTCTATTTTAAGTCACTTTGGTGAGTTTTCTACCCACACTACGGGTCCCCAAATGCCGCCATCTGGTGGGGGAACATGCCGCCTGCACCGGTTCTATTTTAAGTCACTTTGGTGAGTTTTCTGCCCACACTACGGGTCCCCAAATGCCGCCATCTGGTGGGGGAACATGCCGCCTGCACCGGTTCTATTTTAAGTCACTTTGGTGAGTTTTCTGCCCACACTACGGGTCCCCAAATGCCGCCACCTGGTGGGGGAACTGCCGCCTAGTCCCGGTTCTATTTTAGGTCACTTTTCTCACTTTCTGACCCACAAATAATGCCCCAAATGCCGCCGCCTGGTGGGGGGAACTGCCGCCTAGTCCCGGTTCTATTTTAGGTCACTTTTCTCACTTTCTGACCCACAAATAATGCCCCAAATGCCGCCGCCTGGTGGGGGGAACTGCCGCCTAGTCCCGGTTCTATTTTAGGTCACTTTTCTCACTTTCTGACCCACAAATAATGCCCCAAATGCCGCCGCCTGGTGGGGGGAACTGCCGCCTAGTCCCGGTTCTATTTTAGGTCACTTTTCTCACTTTCTGACCCACAAATAATGCCCCAAATGCCGCCGCCTGGTGGGGGGAACTGCCGCCTAGTCCCGGTTCTATTTTAGGTCACTTTTCTCACTTTCTGACCCACAAATAATGCCCCAAATGCCGCCGCCTGGTGGGGGGAACTGCCGCCTAGTCCCGGTTCTATTTTAGGTCACTTTTCTCACTTTCTGACCCACAAATAATGCCCCAAATGCCGCCGCCTGGTGGGGGGAACTGCCGCCTAGTCCCGGTTCTATTTTAGGTCACTTTTCTCACTTTCTGACCCACAAATAATGCCCCAAATGCCGCCGCCTGGTGGGGGGAACTGCCGCCTAGTCCCGGTTCTATTTTAGGTCACTTTTCTCACTTTCTGACCCACAAATAATGCCCCAAATGCCGCCGCCTGGTGGGGGGAACTGCCGCCTAGTCCCGGTTCTATTTTAGGTCACTTTTCTCACTTTCTGACCCACAAATAATGCCCCAAATGCCGCCGCCTGGTGGGGGGAACTGCCGCCTAGTCCCGGTTCTATTTTAGGTCACTTTTCTCACTTTCTGACCCACAAATAATGCCCCAAATGCCGCCGCCTGGTGGGGGGAACTGCCGCCTAGTCCCGGTTCTATTTTAGGTCACTTTTCTCACTTTCTGACCCACAAATAATGCCCCAAATGCCGCCGCCTGGTGGGGGGAACTGCCGCCTAGTCCCGGTTCTATTTTAGGTCACTTTTCTCACTTTCTTACCCACAAATAATGCCCCAAATGCCGCCGCCTGGTGGGGGGAACTGCCGCCTAGTCCCGGTTCTATTTTAGGTCACTTTTCTCACTTTTCTACCCACAAATAATGGCAAAAAAAAATGCTTACAGCACCCAGTATTCCCAGGCGGTCTCCCATCCAAGTACTAACTGGGCCCGACCCTGCTTGGCTTCCGAGATCAGACGAGATCGGGCTCATTCAGGGTGGTGTGGCCGTAAGCGAGGGAAGCGCTTGTGAAATGCCCCAAAGTGTTGAAAATGTTCCCCAGGCCCCTGGTTCCCCATCCCCGCAGGAGGAGGCTCCCCAGGCCCCCTGGTTCCCCATCCCCGCAGGAGGAGGCTCCCCAGGCCCCCTGGTGCAGGAGGAGGCTCCCCAGGCCCCTGGTTCCCCATCCCCGCAGGAGGAGGCTCCCCAGGCCCCCTGGTTCCCCATCCCCGCAGGAGGAGGCTCCCCAGGCCCCATGGTTCCCCATCACCGCAGGAGGAGGCTCCCCAGGCCCCCTGGTTCCCCATCCCCGCAGGAGGAGGCTCCCCAGGCCCCCTGGTGCAGGAGGAGGCTCCCCAGGCCCCCTGGTTCCCCATCCCCGCAGGAGGAGGCTCCCCAGGCCCCCTGGTTCTCCATGCCCGCAGGAGGAGGCTCCCCAGGCCCCTGGTTCCCCATCCCCGCAGGAGGAGGCTCCCCAGGCCCCCTGGTTCTCCATGCCCGCAGGAGGAGGCTCCCCAGGCCCCCTGGTTCTCCATCCCCGCAGGAGGAGGCTCCCCAGGCCCCCTGGTTCTCCATCCCCGCAGGAGGAGGCTCCCCAGGCCCCCATGTTCTCCATGCCCGCAGGAGGAGGCTCCCCAGGCCCCTTGGTTCTCCATCCCCGCAGGAGTAGGCTCCCCAGGCGCCCTGGTTCTCCATCCCCGCAGGAGGAGGCTCCCCAGGCCCCCTGGTTCTCCATCCCCGCAGGAGGAGGCTCCCCAGGCCCCATGGTTCCCCATCACCGCAGGAGGAGGCTCCCCAGGCCCCCTGGTTCCCCATCCCCGCAGGAGGAGGCTCCCCAGGCCCCCTGGTTCTCCATCCCCGCAGGAGGAGGCTCCCCAGGCCCCCATGTTCTCCATGCCCGCAGGAGGAGGCTCCCCAGGCCCCTTGGTTCTCCATCCCCGCAGGAGGAGGCTCCCCAGGCCCCTGGTTCTCCATCCCCGCAGGAGGAGGCTCCCCAGGCGCCCTGGTTCTCCATCCCCGCAGGAGGAGGCTCCCCAGGCCCCCTGGTTCTCCATGCCCGCAGGAGGAGGCTCCCCAGGCCCCCTGGTTCTCCATCCCCGCAGGAGGAGGCTCCCCAGGCCCCCTGGTTCCCCATCCCCGCAGGAGGAGGCTCCCCAGGCCCCCTGGTTCTCCATGCCCGCAGGAGGAGGCTCCCCAGGCCCCCTGGTTCTCCATCCCCGCAGGAGGAGGCTCCCCAGGCCCCCATGTTCTCCATGCCCGCAGGAGGAGGCTCCCCAGGCCCCTTGGTTCTCCATCCCCGCAGGAGGAGGCTCCCCAGGCCCCTGGTTCCCCATCCCCGCAGGAGGAGGCTCCCCAGGCCCCCTGGTTCTCCATGCCCGCAGGAGGAGGCTCCCCAGGCCCCCTGGTTCTCCATGCCCGCAGGAGGAGGCTCCCCAGGCCCCCTGGTTCTCCATCCCCGCAGGAGGAGGCTCCCCAGGCCCCTGGTTCTCCATGCCCGCAGGAGGAGGCTCCCCAGGCCCCCTGGTTCTCCATGACCGCAGGAGGAGGCTCCCCAGGCCCCCTGGTTCTCCATCCCCGCAGGAGGAGGCTCCCCAGGCCCCCTGGTTCCCCATCCCCGCAGGAGGAGGCTCCCCAGGCCCCCTGGTTCCCCATCCCCGCAGGAGGAGGCTCCCCAGGCGCCCTGGTTCTCCATCCCCGCAGGAGGAGGCTCCCCAGGCCCCCTGGTTCTCCATGCCCGCAGGAGGAGGCTCCCCAGGCCCCCTGGTTCTCCATCCCCGCAGGAGGAGGCTCCCCAGGCCCCCTGGTTCCCCATCCCCGCAGGAGGAGGCTCCCCAGGCCCCCTGGTTCTCCATGCCCGCAGGAGGAGGCTCCCCAGGCCCCCTGGTTCTCCATCCCCGCAGGAGGAGGCTCCCCAGGCCCCCATGTTCTCCATGCCCGCAGGAGGAGGCTCCCCAGGCCCCTTGGTTCTCCATCCCCGCAGGAGGAGGCTCCCCAGGCCCCTGGTTCCCCATCCCCGCAGGAGGAGGCTCCCCAGGCCCCCTGGTTCTCCATGCCCGCAGGAGGAGGCTCCCCAGGCCCCCTGGTTCTCCATGCCCGCAGGAGGAGGCTCCCCAGGCCCCCTGGTTCTCCATCCCCGCAGGAGGAGGCTCCCCAGGCCCCTGGTTCTCCATGCCCGCAGGAGGAGGCTCCCCAGGCCCCCTGGTTCTCCATGACCGCAGGAGGAGGCTCCCCAGGCCCCCTGGTTCTCCATCCCCGCAGGAGGAGGCTCCCCAGGCCCCCTGGTTCCCCATCCCCGCAGGAGGAGGCTCCCCAGGCCCCCTGGTTCCCCATCCCCGCAGGAGGAGGCTCCCCAGGCCCCCTGGTTCTCCATCCCCGCAGGAGGAGGCCCCCCAGGCCCCTGGTTCCCCATCCCCGCAGGAGGAGGCTCCCCAGGCCCCCTGGTTCTCCATGCCCGCAGGAGGAGGCTCCCCAGGCCCCTGGTTGGGAGAGGGGGAAAAAGAGCAAAGTGTTTAAAAATGCCCCAAAGTGTTGAAAATGTTCCCCAGGCCCCTGGTTCCCCATCCCCGCAGGAGGAGGCTCCCCAGGCCCCCTGGTTGGGAGAGGGGGAAAAAGAGCAAAGTGTTTAAAAATGCCCCAAAGTGTTGAAAATGTTCCCCAGGCCCCTGGTTCCCCATCCCCGCAGGAGGAGGCTCCCCAGGCCCCCTGGTTGGGAGAGGGGGAAAAAGAGCAAAGTGTTTAAAAATGCCCCAAAGTGTTGAAAATGTTCCCCAGGCCCCTGGTTCCCCATCCCCGCAGGAGGAGGCTCCCAAGGCCCCCTGGTTGGGAGAGGGGGAAAAAGAGCAAAGTGTTTAAAAATGCCCCAAAGTGTTGAAAATGTTCCCCAGGCCCCTGGTTCCCCATCCCCGCAGGAGGAGGCTCCCCAGGCCCCCTGGTTGGGAGAGGGGGAAAAAGAGCAAAGTGTTTAAAAATGCCCCAAAGTGTTGAAAATGTTCCCCAGGCCCCTGGTTCCCCATCCCCGCAGGAGGAGGCTCCCCAGGCCCCCTGGTTGGGAGAGGGGGAAAAAGAGCAAAGTGTTTAAAAATGCCCCAAAGTGTTGAAAATGTTCCCCAGGCCCCTGGTTCCCCATCCCCGCAGGAGGAGGCTCCCAAGGCCCCCTGGTTGGGAGAGGGGGAAAAAGAGCAAAGTGTTTAAAAATGCCCCAAAGTGTTGAAAATGTTCCCCAGGCCCCTGGTTCCCCATCCCCGCAGGAGGAGGCTCCCCAGGCCCCCTGGTTGGGAGAGGGGGAAAAAGAGCAAAGTGTTTAAAAATGCCCCAAAGTGTTGAAAATGTTCCCCAGGCCCCTGGTTCCCCATCCCCGCAGGAGGAGGCTCCCAAGGCCCCCTGGTTGGGAGAGGGGGAAAAAGAGCAAAGTGTTTAAAAATGCCCCAAAGTGTTGAATAATGTTCCCCGGCCTCCTGGTACCCCATCCCCGCAGGAGGAGGCTCCCCAGGCCCCCTGGTTGGGAGAGGGGGAAAAAAGAGCAAAGTGTTTAAAAATGCCCCAAAGTGTTGAAAATGTTCCCCAGGCCCCTGGTTCCCCATCCCCGCAGGAGGAGGCTCCCAAGGCCCCCTGGTTGGGAGAGGG
>NW_028258646.1:22500-32500 GCF_982586985.1 Callionymus lyra
TTTGAAGAGCAGTCACACTCGGAAAAAATTTCTTTCGTCAGGCAAAAGAACCAGAGTTCTCCGCGGCCATCCACTCCAACCTTGTCCGACTTTGAGGCACCAGGCTCGGCCACCCTCCGAGCCTTTTCCTTCCCTCTCCTGTTATGGTGCCTCCCTATTAACCTCTAGGTGGTTGCGCTCGTGACATCAAAAAGACCACTTTTTGAGGAGCAGTCACACTCGGAAAAAATTTCTTTCGTCAGGCAAAAGAACCAGAGTTCTCCGCGGCCATCCACTCCAACCTTGTCCGACTTTGAGGCACCAGGCTCGGCCACCCTCCGAGCCTTTTCCTTCCCTCTCCTGTTATGGTGCCTCCCTATTAACCTCTAGGTGGTTGCGCTCGTGACATCAAAAAGACCACTTTTTGCAGAGCAGTCACACTCGGAAAAAATTTCTTTCGTCAGGCAAAAGAACCAGAGTTCTCCGCGGCCATCCACTCCAACCTTGTCCGATTTTGAGGCACCAGGCTCGGCCACCCTCCGAGCCTTTTCACTCCCTCTCCTGTTATGGTGCCTCCCTATTAACCTCTAGGTGGTTGCGCTCGTGACATCAAAAAGACCACTTTTTGAGGAGCAGTCACACTCGGAAAAAATTTCTTTCGTCAGGCAAAAGAACCAGAGTTCTCCGCGGCCATCCACTCCAACCTTGTCCGACTTTGAGGCACCAGGCTCGGCCACCCTCCGAGCCTTTTCACTCCCTCTCCTGTTATGGTGCCTCCCTATTAACCTCTAGGTGGTTGCGCTCGTGACATCAAAAAGACCACTTTTTGCAGAGCAGTCACACTCGGAAAAAATTTCTTTCGTCAGGCAAAAGAACCAGAGTTTTCAGCGGTCATCCACTCCAACCTTGTCCGATTTTGAGGCACCAGGCTCGGCCACCCTCCGAGCCTTTTCACTCCCTCTCCTGTTATGGTGCCTCCCTATTAACCTCTAGGTGGTTGCGCTCGTGACATCAAAAAGACCACTTTTTGCAGAGCAGTCACACTCGGAAAAAATTTCTTTCGTCAGGCAAAAGAACCAGAGTTCTCAGCGGTCATCCACTCCAACCTTGTCCGACTTTGAGGCACCAGGCTCGGCCACCCTCCGAGCCTTTTCACTCCCTCTCCTGTTATGGTGCCTCCCTATTAACCTCTAGGTGGTTGCGCTCGTGACATCAAAAAGACCACTTTTTGCAGAGCAGTCACACTCGGAAAAAATTTCTTTCGTCTGGCAAAAGAACCAGAGTTTTCAGCGGTCATCCACTCCAACCTTGTCCGATTTTGAGGCACCAGGCTCGGCCACCGTCCGAGCCTTTTCACTCCCTCTCCTGTTATGGTGCCTCCCTATTAACCTCTAGGTGGTTGCGCTCGTGACATCAAAAAGACCACTTTTTGCAGAGCAGTCACACTCGGAAAAAATTTCTTTCGTCTGGCAAAAGAACCAGAGTGTTCAGCGGTCATCCACTCCAACCTTGTCCGATTTTGAGGCACCAGGCTCGGCCACCCTCCGAGCCTTTTCACTCCCTCTCCTGTTATGGTGCCTCCCTATTAACCTCTAGGTGGTTGCGCTCGTGACATCAAAAAGACCACTTTTTTCAGAGCAGTCACACTCGGGAAAAATTTCTTTCGTCTGGCAAAAGAACCAGAGTTTTCAGCGGTCATCCACTCCAACCTTGTCCGATTTTGAGGCACCAGGCTCGGCCACCCTCCGAGCCTTTTCACTCCCTCTCCTGTTATGGTGCCTCCCTATTAACCTCTAGGTGGTTGCGCTCGTGACATCAAAAATACCACTTTTTGCAGAGCAGTCACACTCGGAAAAAATTTCTTTCGTCTGGCAAAAGAACCAGAGTTTTCAGCGGTCATCCACTCCAACCTTGTCCGATTTTGAGGCACCAGGCTCGGCCACCCTCCGAGCCTTTTCACTCCCTCTCCTGTTATGGTGCCTCCCTATTAACCTCTAGGTGGTTGCGCTCGTGACATCAAAAAGACCACTTTTTGCAGAGCAGTCACACTCGGGAAAAATTTCTTTCGTCTGGCAAAAGAACCAGAGTTTTCAGCGGTCATCCACTCCAACCTTGTCCGATTTTGAGGCACCAGGCTCGGCCACCGTCCGAGCCTTTTCACTCCCTCTCCTGTTATGGTGCCTCCCTATTAACCTCTAGGTGGTTGCGCTCGTGACATCAAAAAGACCACTTTTTTCAGAGCAGTCACACTCGGGAAAAATTTCTTTCGTCTGGCAAAAGAACCAGAGTTATCAGCGGTCATCCACTCCAACCTTGTCCGACGTTGAGGCACCGATGTCGGCCAAGTTCTGAGCGTTCCACCGCCGAATGCCACTGGTCCTCAACACAGCGGACTTCCAATCCAACCTTGTCCGACTTTGAGGCACCGAAGTCGGCCTCAGCCCGAGCCTTCCCCCGCCGACCTCACTGGAGCCCGCCATCCAGGGACCGGCGGAGGTCGCCCGCATGACCGCGGCAAAGTGTCTCAAAGTCGGGCACGACCGCTCGAGTCACCCGCCAACCCGGTCCGGGGCACCTCCAGGGACCGGCGGAGGTCGCCCGCATGACCGCGGCAAAGTGTCTCAAAGTCGGGCATGACCGCTCGAGTCACCCGCCAACCCGGTCCGGGGCACCTCCAGGGACCGGCGGAGGACGCCCGCATGACCGCGACAAAGTGTCTCAAAGTCGGGCACGACCGCTCGAGTCACCCGCCAACCCGGTCCGGGGCACCTCCAGGGACCGGCGGAGGACGCCCGCATGACCGCGACAAAGTGTCTCAAAGTCGGGCACGACCGCTCGAGTCACCCGCCAACCCGGTCCGGGGCACCTCCAGGGACCGGCGGAGGACGCCCGCATGACCGCGACAAAGTGTCTCAAAGTCGGGCACGACCGCTCGAGTCACCCGCCAACCCGGTCCGGGGCACCTCCAGGGACCGGCGGAGGACGCCCGCATGACCGCGACAAAGTGTCTCAAAGTCGGGCAGGACCGCTCGAGTCACCCGCCAACCCGGTCCGGGGCACCTCCAGGGACCGGCGGAGGACGCCCGCATGACCGCGACAAAGTGTCTCAAAGTCGGGCACGACCGCTCGAGTCACCCGCCAACCCGGTCCGGGGCACCTCCAGGGACCGGCGGAGGACGCCCGCATGACCGCGACAAAGTGTCTCAAAGTCGGTCATGACCGTTCGAGTCACCCGCCAACCCGGTCCGGGGCACCTCCAGGGACCGGCGGAGGAGGCCCGCATGACCGCGACAAAGTGTCTCAAAGTCGGGCACAACCGCTCGAGTCACCCGCCAACCCGGTCCGGGGCACCTCCAGGGACCGGCGGAGGACGCCCGCATGACCGCGACAAAGTGTCTCAAAGTCGGGCACGACCGCTCGAGTCACCCGCCAACCCGGTCCGGGGCACCTCCAGGGACCGGCGGAGGACGCCCGCATGACCGCGACAAAGTGTCTCAAAGTCGGGCATGACCGCTCGAGTCACCCGCCAACCCGGTCCGGGGCACCTCCAGGGACCGGCGGAGGACGCCCGCATGACCGCGACAAAGTGTCTCAAAGTCGGGCATGACTGCTCGAGTCACCCGCCAACCCGGTCCGGGGCACCTCCAGGGACCGGCGGAGGACGCCCGCATGACCGCGACAAAGTGTCTCAAAGTCGGGCACGACCGCTCGAGTCACCCGCCAACCCGGTCCGGGGCACCTCCAGGGACCGGCGGAGGACGCCCGCATGACCGCGACAAAGTGTCTCAAAGTCGGGCACGACCGCTCGAGTCACCCGCCAACCCGGTCCGGGGCACCTCCAGGGACCGGCGGAGGTCGCCCGCATGACCGCGACAAAGTGTCTCAAAGTCGGGCATGACCGCTCGAGTCACCCGCCAACCCGGTCCGGGGCACCTCCGGGGACCGGCGGAGGACGCCCGCATGACCGCGACAAAGGGTCTCAAAGTCGGGCAGGACCGCTCGAGTCACCCGCCAACCCGGTCCGGGGCACCTCCGGGGAGCAGTGGAGGTCGCTCGCATGACCGCGACAAAGTGTCTCAAAGTCGGGCATGACCGCTCGAGTCGCCCGCCATCCCGGTCCGGAGCTCAACACTTTGTCGTTTTTTCCACTCCCTCCCCATTAACCTCTAGGTGGTTGCGCTCGTGACATCAAAAAGACCACTTTTTGCAGAGCAGTCACACTCGGAAAAAATTCGTTTCGTCTGGCAAAAGAACCAGAGTTCTCAGCGGGCTTCCAGTCCAACCTTGTCCGATTTTGAGGCACCAGGCTCGGCCACAGTCCGAGCCCATTCACTCCCTCCCCTGTTGTACTCGCTCCCTATTAACCTCTAGGTGGTTGCGCTCGTGACATCAAAAAGACCACTTTTTGAGGAGCAGTCACACTTAGGAAAAATCCGTTTGCGCTCACACCATCCCTCCCCATTAACCTCTAGGTGGTTGCGCTCGTGACATCAAAAAGACCACTTTTTGAGGAGCAGTCACACTTAGGAAAAATCCGTTTGCGCTCACACCATCCCTCCCCATTAACCTCTAGGTGGTTGCGCTCGTGACATCAAAAAGACCACTTTTTGAGGAGCAGTCAGACACCGAGGTTTTCTGGATTTATGTCCGTTTTCCTGGTTCTCTGACTCGGGCACCTTGTGACCGACATCCCCCCCTTCCCTGGTTCTATTTTGCCGATACTTTGGTGAGTTTTCTACCCGCAAACCAAGCCCCCCAAGCCCGCCGCCTGGTGGGGGAGCATGCCGCCTGGCCCGGTTCTATTTTAGGTCACTTTGGTGAGTTTTCTACCCGCAAACCAAGCCCCCCAAGCCCGCCGCCTGGTGGGGGAAGAGGCCCCCTGGTCCCGGTTCTATTTTAGGACACTTTGGTGAGTTTTCTACCCGCAAACCAAGCCCCCCAAGCCCGCCGCCTGGTGGGGGAAGAGGCCCCCTGGTCCCGGTTCTATTTTAGGACACTTTGGTGAGTTTTCTACCCGCAAACCAAGCCCCCCAAGCCCGCCGCCTGGTGGGGGAACATGCCGCCTAGCCCGGTTCTATTTTAGGTCACTTTGGTGAGTTTTCTACCCGCAAACCAAGCCCCCCAAGCCCGCCGCCTGGTGGGGGAACATGCCCCCTGGTCCTGGTTCTATTTTAGGACACTTTGGTGAGTTTTCTACCCGCAAACCAAGCCCCCCAAGCCCGCCGCCTGGTGGGGGAACATGCCCCCTGGTCCTGGTTCTATTTTAGGACACTTTGGTGAGTTTTCTACCCGGAAACCAAGCCCCCCAAGCCCGCCACCTGGTGGGGGAACATGCCCCCTGGTCCTGGTTCTATTTTAGGACACTTTGGTGAGTTTTCTACCCGCAAACCAAGCCCCCCAAGCCCGCCGCCTGGTGGGGGAACATGCCCCCTGGTCCTGGTTCTATTTTAGGACACTTTGGTGAGTTTTCTACCCGGAAACCAAGCCCCCCAAGCCCGCCACCTGGTGGGGGAAGAGGCCCCCTGGTCCCGGTTCTATTTTAGGACACTTTGGTGAGTTTTCTACCCACACTGCAGGTCCCCAAATGCCGCCATCTGGTGGGGGAACATGCCGCCTGCACCGGTTCTATTTTAAGTCACTTTGGTGAGTTTTCTGCCCACACTACGGGTCCCCAAATGCCGCCATCTGGTGGGGGAACATGCCGCCTGCACCGGTTCTATTTTAAGTCACTTTGGTGAGTTTTCTGCCCACACTACGGGTCCCCAAATGCCGCCATCTGGTGGGGGAACATGCCGCCTGCACCGGTTCTATTTTAAGTCACTTTGGTGAGTTTTCTGCCCACACTACGGGTCCCCAAATGCCGCCATCTGGTGGGGGAACATGCCGCCTGCACCGGTTCTATTTTAAGTCACTTTGGTGAGTTTTCTGCCCACACTACGGCTCCCCAAATGCCGCCATCTGGTGGGGGAACATGCCGCCTGCACCGGTTCTATTTTAAGTCACTTTGGTGAGTTTTCTACCCACACTACGGGTCCCCAAATGCCGCCATCTGGTGGGGGAACATGCCGCCTGCACCGGTTCTATTTTAAGTCACTTTGGTGAGTTTTCTACCCACACTACGGGTCCCCAAATGCCGCCATCTGGTGGGGGAACATGCCGCCTGCACCGGTTCTATTTTAAGTCACTTTGGTGAGTTTTCTACCCACACTACGGGTCCCCAAATGCCGCCATCTGGTGGGGGAACATGCCGCCTGCACCGGTTCTATTTTAAGTCACTTTGGTGAGTTTTCTGCCCACACTACGGGTCCCCAAATGCCGCCATCTGGTGGGGGAACATGCCGCCTGCACCGGTTCTATTTTAAGTCACTTTGGTGAGTTTTCTGCCCACACTACGGGTCCCCAAATGCCGCCACCTGGTGGGGGGAACTGCCGCCTAGTCCCGGTTCTATTTTAGGTCACTTTTCTCACTTTCTGACCCACAAATAATGCCCCAAATGCCGCCGCCTGGTGGGGGGAACTGCCGCCTAGTCCCGGTTCTATTTTAGGTCACTTTTCTCACTTTCTGACCCACAAATAATGCCCCAAATGCCGCCGCCTGGTGGGGGGAACTGCCGCCTAGTCCCGGTTCTATTTTAGGTCACTTTTCTCACTTTCTTACCCACAAATAATGCCCCAAATGCCGCCGCCTGGTGGGGGGAACTGCCGCCTAGTCCCGGTTCTATTTTAGGTCACTTTTCTCACTTTCTGACCCACAAATAATGCCCCAAATGCCGCCGCCTGGTGGGGGGAACTGCCGCCTAGTCCCGGTTCTATTTTAGGTCACTTTTCTCACTTTCTGACCCACAAATAATGCCCCAAATGCCGCCGCCTGGTGGGGGGAACTGCCGCCTAGTCCCGGTTCTATTTTAGGTCACTTTTCTCACTTTCTTACCCACAAATAATGCCCCAAATGCCGCCGCCTGGTGGGGGGAACTGCCGCCTAGTCCCGGTTCTATTTTAGGTCACTTTTCTCACTTTCTTACCCACAAATAATGCCCCAAATGCCGCCGCCTGGTGGGGGGAACTGCCGCCTAGTCCCGGTTCTATTTTAGGTCACTTTTCTCACTTTCTGACCCACAAATAATGCCCCAAATGCCGCCGCCTGGTGGGGGGAACTGCCGCCTAGTCCCGGTTCTATTTTAGGTCACTTTTCTCACTTTCTGACCCACAAATAATGCCCCAAATGCCGCCGCCTGGTGGGGGGAACTGCCGCCTAGTCCCGGTTCTATTTTAGGTCACTTTTCTCACTTTCTTACCCACAAATAATGCCCCAAATGCCGCCGCCTGGTGGGGGGAACTGCCGCCTAGTCCCGGTTCTATTTTAGGTCACTTTTCTCACTTTCTTACCCACAAATAATGCCCCAAATGCCGCCGCCTGGTGGGGGGAACTGCCGCCTAGTCCCGGTTCTATTTTAGGTCACTTTTCTCACTTTCTGACCCACAAATAATGCCCCAAATGCCGCCGCCTGGTGGGGGGAACTGCCGCCTAGTCCCGGTTCTATTTTAGGTCACTTTTCTCACTTTCTGACCCACAAATAATGCCCCAAATGCCGCCGCCTGGTGGGGGGAACTGCCGCCTAGTCCCGGTTCTATTTTAGGTCACTTTTCTCACTTTCTGACCCACAAATAATGCCCCAAATGCCGCCGCCTGGTGGGGGGAACTGCCGCCTAGTCCCGGTTCTATTTTAGGTCACTTTTGTCACTTTCTTACCCACAAATAATGCCCCAAATGCCGCCGCCTGGTGGGGGGAACTGCCGCCTAGTCCCGGTTCTATTTTAGGTCACTTTTCTCACTTTCTTACCCACAAATAATGCCCCAAATGCCGCCGCCTGGTGGGGGGAACTGCCGCCTAGTCCCGGTTCTATTTTAGGTCACTTTTCTCACTTTCTGACCCACAAATAATGCCCCAAATGCCGCCGCCTGGTGGGGGGAACGGCCGCCTAGTCCCGGTTCTATTTTAGGTCACTTTTCTCACTTTCTTACCCACAAATAATGCCCCAAATGCCGCCGCCTGGTGGGGGGAACTGCCGCCTAGTCCCGGTTCTATTTTAGGTCACTTTTCTCACTTTTCTACCCACAAATAATGGCAAAAAAAAATGCTTACAGCACCCAGTATTCCCAGGCGGTCTCCCATCCAAGTACTAACTGGGCCCGACCCTGCTTGGCTTCCGAGATCAGACGAGATCGGGCTCATTCAGGGTGGTGTGGCCGTAAGCGAGGGAAGCGCTTGTGAAATGCCCCAAAGTGTTGAAAATGTTCCCCAGGCCCCTGGTTCCCCATCCCCGCAGGAGGAGGCTCCCCAGGCCCCCTGGTTCCCCATCCCCGCAGGAGGAGGCTCCCCAGGCCCCCTGGTGCAGGAGGAGGCTCCCCAGGCCCCTGGTTCCCCATCCCCGCAGGAGGAGGCTCCCCAGGCCCCCTGGTTCCCCATCCCCGCAGGAGGAGGCTCCCCAGGCCCCATGGTTCCCCATCACCGCAGGAGGAGGCTCCCCAGGCCCCTGGTTCCCCATCCCCGCAGGAGGAGGCTCCCCAGGCCCCCTGGTTCCCCATCACCGCAGGAGGAGGCTCCCCAGGCCCCCTGGTTCCCCATCCCCGCAGGAGGAGGCTCCCCAGGCCCCCTGGTGCAGGAGGAGGCTCCCCAGGCCCCCTGGTTCCCCATCCCCGCAGGAGGAGGCTCCCCAGGCCCCCTGGTTCTCCATGCCCGCAGGAGGAGGCTCCCCAGGCCCCTTGGTTCTCCATCCCCGCAGGAGGAGGCTCCCCAGGCCCCTGGTTCTCCATCCCCGCAGGAGGAGGCTCCCCAGGCGCCCTGGTTCTCCATCCCCGCAGGAGGAGGCTCCCCAGGCCCCCTGGTTCTCCATGCCCGCAGGAGGAGGCTCCCCAGGCCCCCTGGTTCTCCATCCCCGCAGGAGGAGGCTCCCCAGGCCCCCTGGTTCCCCATCCCCGCAGGAGGAGGCTCCCCAGGCCCCCTGGTTCTCCATGCCCGCAGGAGGAGGCTCCCCAGGCCCCCTGGTTCTCCATCCCCGCAGGAGGAGGCTCCCCAGGCCCCCTGGTTCTCCATGCCCGCAGGAGGAGGCTCCCCAGGCCCCCTGGTTCCCCATCCCCGCAGGAGGAGGCTCCCCAGGCCCCCTGGTTCTCCATCCCCGCAGGAGGAGGCTCCCCAGGCCCCTGGTTCTCCATGCCCGCAGGAGGAGGCTCCCCAGGCCCCCTGGTTGGGAGAGGGGGAAAAAGACCAAAGTGTTTAAAAATGCCCCAAAGTGTTGAAAATGTTCCCCAGGCCCCTGGTTCCCCATCCCCGCAGGAGGAGGCTCCCCAGGCCCCCTGGTTGGGAGAGGGGGAAAAAGAGCAAAGTGTTTAAAAATGCCCCAAAGTGTTGAAAATGTTCCCCAGGCCCCTGGTTCCCCATCCCCGCAGGAGGAGGCTCCCCAGGCCCCCTGGTTCTCCATCCCCGCAGGAGGAGGCTCCCCAGGCCCCCTGGTTCTCCATCCCCGCAGGAGGAGGCTCCCCAGGCCCCTTGGTTCTCCATCCCCGCAGGAGGAGGCTCCCCAGGCCCCTGGTTCCCCATCCCCGCAGGAGGAGGCTCCCCAGGCCCCCTGGTTCTCCATCCCCGCAGGAGGAGGCTCCCCAGGCCCCCTGGTTCTCCATCCCCGCAGGAGGAGGCTCCCCAGGCCCCCTGGTTCCCCATCCCCGCAGGAGGAGGCTCCCCAGGCCCCCTGGTTCTCCATGCCCGCAGGAGGAGGCTCCCCAGGCCCCCTGGTTCCCCATCCCCGCAGGAGGAGGCTCCCCAGGCCCCCTGGTTCTCCATCCCCGCAGGAGGAGGCTCCCCAGGCCCCTGGTTCTCCATGCCCGCAGGAGGAGGCTCCCCAGGCCCCCTGGTTGGGAGAGGGGGAAAAAGAGCAAAGTGTTTAAAAATGCCCCAAAGTGTTGAAAATGTTCCCCAGGCCCCTGGTTCCCCATCCCCGCAGGAGGAGGCTCCCCAGGCCCCCT
>NW_028258646.1:42500-55000 GCF_982586985.1 Callionymus lyra
AAGGGGACGGCGGCGAAGGCGCGCGTGTAGAACCACTGGGTCAGACGGGACGCCTCGGTCTCACTGGAGGTTTCGGCAGAGGTGGCAAGCCACAACGCTTGATCGGACCCGCTAAGTCCGGAGGAACCGTCCGCCCGCAATGGGTGGGGGCCCTCCGATGGCGGGTCACGTTGGCAGATCGGTCATCGGTGTAGGTGGTATCACAGTGCGTCCATGACGCGCGAAGGTCGGCTTGAGCCTGAGCTCTTTCCCCGCCGCCTGCGCTGGAGCTCGATACTCTGTCCAAGTATCCTTCGCTCCTATTAACCTCTAGGTGGTTGCGCTCGTGACATCAAAAAGACCACTTTTTGAAGAGCAGTCACACTCGGAAAAAATTTCTTTCGTCAGGCAAAAGAACCAGAGTTCTCCGCGGCCATCCACTCCAACCTTGTCCGACTTTGAGGCACCAGGCTCGGCCACCCTCCGAGCATTTTCCTTCCCTCTCCTGTTATGGTGCCTCCCTATTAACCTCTAGGTGGTTGCGCTCGTGACATCAAAAAGACCACTTTTTGAGGAGCAGTCACACTCGGAAAAAATTTCTTTCGTCAGGCAAAAGAACCAGAGTTCTCCTCGGCCATCCACTCCAACCTTGTCCGACTTTGAGGCACCAGGCTCGGCCACCCTCCGAGCCTTTTCCTTCCCTCTCCTGTTATGGTGCCTCCCTATTAACCTCTAGGTGGTTGCGCTCGTGACATCAAAAAGACCACTTTTTGAGGAGCAGTCACACTCGGAAAAAATTTCTTTCGTCAGGCAAAAGAACCAGAGTTCTCCGCGGCCATCCACTCCAACCTTGTCCGACTTTGAGGCACCAGGCTCGGCCACCCTCCGAGCCTTTTCCTTCCCTCTCCTGTTATGGTGCCTCCCTATTAACCTCTAGGTGGTTGCGCTCGTGACATCAAAAAGACCACTTTTTGAAGAGCAGTCACACTCGGAAAAAATTTCTTTCGTCAGGCAAAAGAACCAGAGTTCTCCGCGGCCATCCACTCCAACCTTGTCCGACTTTGAGGCACCAGGCTCGGCCACCCTCCGAGCCTTTTCCTTCCCTCTCCTGTTATGGTGCCTCCCTATTAACCTCTAGGTGGTTGCGCTCGTGACATCAAAAAGACCACTTTTTGAGGAGCAGTCACACTCGGAAAAAATTTCTTTCGTCAGGCAAAAGAACCAGAGTTCTCCGCGGCCATCCACTCCAACCTTGTCCGACTTTGAGGCACCAGGCTCGGCCACCCTCCGAGCCTTTTCCTTCCCTCTCCTGTTATGGTGCCTCCCTATTAACCTCTAGGTGGTTGCGCTCGTGACATCAAAAAGACCACTTTTTGCAGAGCAGTCACACTCGGAAAAAATTTCTTTCGTCAGGCAAAAGAACCAGAGTTCTCCGCGGCCATCCACTCCAACCTTGTCCGACTTTGAGGCACCAGGCTCGGCCACCCTCCGAGCCTTTTCACTCCCTCTCCTGTTATGGTGCCTCCCTATTAACCTCTAGGTGGTTGCGCTCGTGACATCAAAAAGACCACTTTTTGAGGAGCAGTCACACTCGGAAAAAATTTCTTTCGTCAGGCAAAAGAACCAGAGTTCTCCGCGGCCATCCACTCCAACCTTGTCCGACTTTGAGGCACCAGGCTCGGCCACCCTCCGAGCCTTTTCCTTCCCTCTCCTGTTATGGTGCCTCCCTATTAACCTCTAGGTGGTTGCGCTCGTGACATCAAAAAGACCACTTTTTGCAGAGCAGTCACACTCGGAAAAAATTTCTTTCGTCAGGCAAAAGAACCAGAGTTCTCCGCGGCCATCCACTCCAACCTTGTCCGATTTTGAGGCACCAGGCTCGGCCACCCTCCGAGCCTTTTCACTCCCTCTCCTGTTATGGTGCCTCCCTATTAACCTCTAGGTGGTTGCGCTCGTGACATCAAAAAGACCACTTTTTGAGGAGCAGTCACACTCGGAAAAAATTTCTTTCGTCAGGCAAAAGAACCAGAGTTCTCCGCGGCCATCCACTCCAACCTTGTCCGACTTTGAGGCACCAGGCTCGGCCACCCTCCGAGCCTTTTCACTCCCTCTCCTGTTATGGTGCCTCCCTATTAACCTCTAGGTGGTTGCGCTCGTGACATCAAAAAGACCACTTTTTGCAGAGCAGTCACACTCGGAAAAAATTTCTTTCGTCAGGCAAAAGAACCAGAGTTTTCAGCGGTCATCCACTCCAACCTTGTCCGATTTTGAGGCACCAGGCTCGGCCACCCTCCGAGCCTTTTCACTCCCTCTCCTGTTATGGTGCCTCCCTATTAACCTCTAGGTGGTTGCGCTCGTGACATCAAAAAGACCACTTTTTGCAGAGCAGTCACACTCGGAAAAAATTTCTTTCGTCAGGCAAAAGAACCAGAGTTTTCAGCGGTCATCCACTCCAACCTTGTCCGATTTTGAGGCACCAGGCTCGGCCACCCTCCGAGCCTTTTCACTCCCTCTCCTGTTATGGTGCCTCCCTATTAACCTCTAGGTGGTTGCGCTCGTGACATCAAAAAGACCACTTTTTGCAGAGCAGTCACGCTCGGAAAAAATTTCTTTCGTCAGGCAAAAGAACCAGAGTTCTCAGCGGTCATCCACTCCAACCTTGTCCGACTTTGAGGCACCAGGCTCGGCCACCCTCCGAGCCTTTTCACTCCCTCTCCTGTTATGGTGCCTCCCTATTAACCTCTAGGTGGTTGCGCTCGTGACATCAAAAAGACCACTTTTTGCAGAGCAGTCACACTCGGAAAAAATTTCTTTCGTCTGGCAAAAGAACCAGAGTTTTCAGCGGTCATCCACTCCAACCTTGTCCGATTTTGAGGCACCAGGCTCGGCCACCCTCCGAGCCTTTTCACTCCCTCTCCTGTTATGGTGCCTCCCTATTAACCTCTAGGTGGTTGCGCTCGTGACATCAAAAAGACCACTTTTTGCAGAGCAGTCACACTCGGAAAAAATTTCTTTCGTCTGGCAAAAGAACCAGAGTGTTCAGCGGTCATCCACTCCAACCTTGTCCGATTTTGAGGCACCAGGCTCGGCCACCCTCCGAGCCTTTTCACTCCCTCTCCTGTTATGGTGCCTCCCTATTAACCTCTAGGTGGTTGCGCTCGTGACATCAAAAAGACCACTTTTTTCAGAGCAGTCACACTCGGGAAAAATTTCTTTCGTCTGGCAAAAGAACCAGAGTTTTCAGCGGTCATCCACTCCAACCTTGTCCGATTTTGAGGCACCAGGCTCGGCCACCCTCCGAGCCTTTTCACTCCCTCTCCTGTTATGGTGCCTCCCTATTAACCTCTAGGTGGTTGCGCTCGTGACATCAAAAAGACCACTTTTTTCAGAGCAGTCACACTCGGGAAAAATTTCTTTCGTCTGGCAAAAGAACCAGAGTTATCAGCGGTCATCCACTCCAACCTTGTCCGACGTTGAGGCACCGATGTCGGCCAAGTTCTGAGCGTTCCACCGCCGAATGCCACTGGTCCTCAACACAGCGGACTTCCAATCCAACCTTGTCCGACTTTGAGGCACCGAAGTCGGCCTCAGCCCGAGCCTTCCCCCGCCGACCTCACTGGAGCCCGCCATCCAGGGACCGGCCGAGGTCGCCCGCATGACCGCGGCAAAGTGTCTCAAAGTCGGGCACGACCGCTCGAGTCACCCGCCAACCCGGTCCGGGGCACCTCCAGGGACCGGCGGAGGTCGCCCGCATGACCGCGGCAAAGTGTCTCAAAGTCGGGCATGACCGCTCGAGTCACCCGCCAACCCGGTCCGGGGCACCTCCAGGGACCGGCGGAGGTCGCCCGCATGACCGCGGCAAAGTGTCTCAAAGTCGGGCATGACCGCTTGAGTCACCCGCCAACCCGGTCCGGGGCACCTCCAGGGACCGGCGGAGGACGCCCGCATGACCGCGACAAAGTGTCTCAAAGTCGGGCACGACCGCTCGAGTCACCCGCCAACCCGGTCCGGGGCACCTCCAGGGACCGGCGGAGGACGCCCGCATGACCGCGACAAAGTGTCTCAAAGTCGGGCACGACCGCTCGAGTCACCCGCCAACCCGGTCCGGGGCACCTCCAGGGACCGGCGGAGGACGCCCGCATGACCGCGACAAAGTGTCTCAAAGTCGGGCATGACCGCTCGAGTCACCCGCCAACCCGGTCCGGGGCACCTCCAGGGACCGGCGGAGGACGCCCGCATGACCGCGACAAAGTGTCTCAAAGTCGGGCATGACCGCTCGAGTCACCCGCCAACCCGGTCCGGGGCACCTCCAGGGACCGGCGGAGGACGCCCGCATGCCCGCGACAAAGTGTCTCAAAGTCGGGCACGACCGCTCGAGTCACCCGCCAACCCGGTCCGGGGCACCTCCAGGGACCGGCGGAGGACGCCCGCATGACCGCGACAAAGTGTCTCAAAGTCGGGCACGACCGTTCGAGTCACCCGCCAACCCGGTCCGGGGCACCTCCGGGGACCGGCGGAGGTCGCTCGCATGACCGCGACAAAGTGTCTCAAAGTCGGGCACGACCGCTCGAGTCACCCGCCAACCCGGTCCGGGGCACCTCCAGGGACTGGCGGAGGATGCCCGCATGACCGCGACAAAGTGTCTCAAAGTCGGGCACGACCGCTCGAGTCACCCGCCAACCCGGTCCGGGGCACCTCCAGGGACCGGCGGAGGACGCCCGCATGACCGCGACAAAGTGTCTCAAAGTCGGGCATGACCGTTCGAGTCACCCGCCAACCCGGTCCGGGGCACCTCCAGGGACCGGCGGAGGAGGCCCGCATGACCGCGACAAAGTGTCTCAAAGTCGGGCATGACCGCTCGAGTCACCCGCCAACCCGGTCCGGGGCACCTCCGGGGACCGGCGGAGGACGCCCGCATGACCGCGACAAAGTGTCTCAAAGTCGGGCACGACCGCTCGAGTCACCCGCCAACCCGGTCCGGGGCACCTCCAGGGACCGGCGGAGGACGCCCGCATGACCGCGACAAAGTGTCTCAAAGTCGGGCACGACCGTTCGAGTCACCCGCCAACCCGGTCCGGGGCACCTCCGGGGACCGGCGGAGGTCGCTCGCATGACCGCGACAAAGTGTCTCAAAGTCGGGCACGACCGCTCGAGTCACCCGCCAACCCGGTCCGGGGCACCTCCAGGGACCGGCGGAGGATGCCCGCATGACCGCGACAAAGTGTCTCAAAGTCGGGCACGACCGCTCGAGTCACCCGCCAACCCGGTCCGGGGCACCTCCAGGGACCGGCGGAGGACGCCCGCATGACCGCGACAAAGTGTCTCAAAGTCGGGCATGACCGTTCGAGTCACCCGCCAACCCGGTCCGGGGCACCTCCAGGGACCGGCGGAGGAGGCCCGCATGACCGCGACAAAGTGTCTCAAAGTCGGGCATGACCGCTCGAGTCACCCGCCAACCCGGTCCGGGGCACCTCCGGGGACCGGCGGAGGACGCCCGCATGACCGCGACAAAGTGTCTCAAAGTCGGGCACGACCGCTCGAGTCACCCGCCAACCCGGTCCGGGGCACCTCCAGGGACCGGCGGAGGACGCCCGCATGACCGCGACAAAGTGTCTCAAAGTCGGGCACGACCGCTCGAGTCACCCGCCAACCCGGTCCGGGGCACCTCCAGGGACCGGCGGAGGACGCCCGCATGACCGCGACAAAGTGTCTCAAAGTCGGGCATGACCGCTCGAGTCACCCGCCAACCCGGTCCGGGGCACCTCCGGGGACCGGCGGAGGACGCCCGCATGACCGCGACAAAGTGTCTCAAAGTCGGGCACGACCGCTCGAGTCACCCGCCAACCCGGTCCGGGGCACCTCCGGGGAGCAGTGGAGGTCGCTCGCATGACCGCGACAAAGTGTCTCAAAGTCGGGCATGACCGCTCGAGTCGCCCGCCATCCCGGTCCGGAGCTCAACACTTTGTCGTTTTTTCCACTCCCTCCCCATTAACCTCTAGGTGGTTGCGCTCGTGACATCAAAAAGACCACTTTTTGCAGAGCAGTCACACTCGGAAAAAATTCGTTTCGTCTGGCAAAAGAACCAGAGTTCTCAGCGGGCTTCCAGTCCAACCTTGTCCGATTTTGAGGCACCAGGCTCGGCCACAGTCCGAGCCCATTCACTCCCTCCCCTGTTGTACTCGCTCCCTATTAACCTCTAGGTGGTTGCGCTCGTGACATCAAAAAGACCACTTTTTGAGGAGCAGTCACACTTAGGAAAAATCCGTTTGCGCTCACACCATCCCTCCCCATTAACCTCTAGGTGGTTGCGCTCGTGACATCAAAAAGACCACTTTTTGAGGAGCAGTCACACTTAGGAAAAATCCGTTTGCGCTCACACCATCCCTCCCCATTAACCTCTAGGTGGTTGCGCTCGTGACATCAAAAAGACCACTTTTTGAGGAGCAGTCAGACACCGAGGTTTTCTGGATTTATGTCCGTTTTCCTGGTTCTCTGACTCGGGCACCTTGTGACCGACATCCCCCCCTTCCCTGGTTCTATTTTGCCGATACTTTGGTGAGTTTTCTACCCGCAAACCAAGCCCCCCAAGCCCGCCGCCTGGTGGGGGAGCATGCCGCCTGGCCCGGTTCTATTTTAGGTCACTTTGGTGAGTTTTCTACCCGCAAACCAAGCCCCCCAAGCCCGCCGCCTGGTGGGGGAAGAGGCCCCCTGGTCCCGGTTCTATTTTAGGACACTTTGGTGAGTTTTCTACCCGCAAACCAAGCCCCCCAAGCCCGCCGCCTGGTGGGGGAAGAGGCCCCCTGGTCCCGGTTCTATTTTAGGACACTTTGGTGAGTTTTCTACCCGCAAACCAAGCCCCCCAAGCCCGCCGCCTGGTGGGGGAACATGCCGCCTAGCCCGGTTCTATTTTAGGTCACTTTGGTGAGTTTTCTACCCGCAAACCAAGCCCCCCAAGCCCGCCGCCTGGTGGGGGAACATGCCCCCTGGTCCTGGTTCTATTTTAGGACACTTTGGTGAGTTTTCTACCCGCAAACCAAGCCCCCCAAGCCCGCCGCCTGGTGGGGGAACATGCCCCCTGGTCCTGGTTCTATTTTAGGACACTTTGGTGAGTTTTCTACCCGGAAACCAAGCCCCCCAAGCCCGCCACCTGGTGGGGGAACATGCCCCCTGGTCCTGGTTCTATTTTAGGACACTTTGGTGAGTTTTCTACCCGCAAACCAAGCCCCCCAAGCCCGCCGCCTGGTGGGGGAACATGCCCCCTGGTCCTGGTTCTATTTTAGGACACTTTGGTGAGTTTTCTACCCGGAAACCAAGCCCCCCAAGCCCGCCACCTGGTGGGGGAAGAGGCCCCCTGGTCCCGGTTCTATTTTAGGACACTTTGGTGAGTTTTCTACCCACACTGCAGGTCCCCAAATGCCGCCATCTGGTGGGGGAACATGCCGCCTGCACCGGTTCTATTTTAAGTCACTTTGGTGAGTTTTCTGCCCACACAACGGGTCCCCAAATGCCGCCATCTGGTGGGGGAACATGCCGCCTGCACCGGTTCTATTTTAAGTCACTTTGGTGAGTTTTCTGCCCACACTACGGGTCCCCAAATGCCGCCATCTGGTGGGGGAACATGCCGCCTGCACCGGTTCTATTTTAAGTCACTTTGGTGAGTTTTCTGCCCACACTACGGGTCCCCAAATGCCGCCATCTGGTGGGGGAACATGCCGCCTGCACCGGTTCTATTTTAAGTCACTTTGGTGAGTTTTCTGCCCACACTACGGCTCCCCAAATGCCGCCATCTGGTGGGGGAACATGCCGCCTGCACCGGTTCTATTTTAAGTCACTTTGGTGAGTTTTCTACCCACACTACGGGTCCCCAAATGCCGCCATCTGGTGGGGGAACATGCCGCCTGCACCGGTTCTATTTTAAGTCACTTTGGTGAGTTTTCTACCCACACTACGGGTCCCCAAATGCCGCCATCTGGTGGGGGAACATGCCGCCTGCACCGGTTCTATTTTAAGTCACTTTGGTGAGTTTTCTACCCACACTACGGGTCCCCAAATGCCGCCATCTGGTGGGGGAACATGCCGCCTGCACCGGTTCTATTTTAAGTCACTTTGGTGAGTTTTCTGCCCACACTACGGGTCCCCAAATGCCGCCATCTGGTGGGGGAACATGCCGCCTGCACCGGTTCTATTTTAAGTCACTTTGGTGAGTTTTCTGCCCACACTACGGGTCCCCAAATGCCGCCACCTGGTGGGGGGAACTGCCGCCTAGTCCCGGTTCTATTTTAGGTCACTTTTCTCACTTTCTGACCCACAAATAATGCCCCAAATGCCGCCGCCTGGTGGGGGGAACTGCCGCCTAGTCCCGGTTCTATTTTAGGTCACTTTTCTCACTTTCTGACCCACAAATAATGCCCCAAATGCCGCCGCCTGGTGGGGGGAACTGCCGCCTAGTCCCGGTTCTATTTTAGGTCACTTTTCTCACTTTCTTACCCACAAATAATGCCCCAAATGCCGCCGCCTGGTGGGGGGAACTGCCGCCTAGTCCCGGTTCTATTTTAGGTCACTTTTCTCACTTTCTGACCCACAAATAATGCCCCAAATGCCGCCGCCTGGTGGGGGGAACTGCCGCCTAGTCCCGGTTCTATTTTAGGTCACTTTTCTCACTTTCTGACCCACAAATAATGCCCCAAATGCCGCCGCCTGGTGGGGGGAACTGCCGCCTAGTCCCGGTTCTATTTTAGGTCACTTTTCTCACTTTCTTACCCACAAATAATGCCCCAAATGCCGCCGCCTGGTGGGGGGAACTGCCGCCTAGTCCCGGTTCTATTTTAGGTCACTTTTCTCACTTTCTTACCCACAAATAATGCCCCAAATGCCGCCGCCTGGTGGGGGGAACTGCCGCCTAGTCCCGGTTCTATTTTAGGTCACTTTTCTCACTTTCTGACCCACAAATAATGCCCCAAATGCCGCCGCCTGGTGGGGGGAACTGCCGCCTAGTCCCGGTTCTATTTTAGGTCACTTTTCTCACTTTCTGACCCACAAATAATGCCCCAAATGCCGCCGCCTGGTGGGGGGAACTGCCGCCTAGTCCCGGTTCTATTTTAGGTCACTTTTCTCACTTTCTTACCCACAAATAATGCCCCAAATGCCGCCGCCTGGTGGGGGGAACTGCCGCCTAGTCCCGGTTCTATTTTAGGTCACTTTTCTCACTTTCTTACCCACAAATAATGCCCCAAATGCCGCCGCCTGGTGGGGGGAACTGCCGCCTAGTCCCGGTTCTATTTTAGGTCACTTTTCTCACTTTCTGACCCACAAATAATGCCCCAAATGCCGCCGCCTGGTGGGGGGAACTGCCGCCTAGTCCCGGTTCTATTTTAGGTCACTTTTCTCACTTTCTGACCCACAAATAATGCCCCAAATGCCGCCGCCTGGTGGGGGGAACTGCCGCCTAGTCCCGGTTCTATTTTAGGTCACTTTTCTCACTTTCTGACCCACAAATAATGCCCCAAATGCCGCCGCCTGGTGGGGGGAACTGCCGCCTAGTCCCGGTTCTATTTTAGGTCACTTTTGTCACTTTCTTACCCACAAATAATGCCCCAAATGCCGCCGCCTGGTGGGGGGAACTGCCGCCTAGTCCCGGTTCTATTTTAGGTCACTTTTCTCACTTTCTTACCCACAAATAATGCCCCAAATGCCGCCGCCTGGTGGGGGGAACTGCCGCCTAGTCCCGGTTCTATTTTAGGTCACTTTTCTCACTTTCTGACCCACAAATAATGCCCCAAATGCCGCCGCCTGGTGGGGGGAACGGCCGCCTAGTCCCGGTTCTATTTTAGGTCACTTTTCTCACTTTCTTACCCACAAATAATGCCCCAAATGCCGCCGCCTGGTGGGGGGAACTGCCGCCTAGTCCCGGTTCTATTTTAGGTCACTTTTCTCACTTTTCTACCCACAAATAATGGCAAAAAAAAATGCTTACAGCACCCAGTATTCCCAGGCGGTCTCCCATCCAAGTACTAACTGGGCCCGACCCTGCTTGGCTTCCGAGATCAGACGAGATCGGGCTCATTCAGGGTGGTGTGGCCGTAAGCGAGGGAAGCGCTTGTGAAATGCCCCAAAGTGTTGAAAATGTTCCCCAGGCCCCTGGTTCCCCATCCCCGCAGGAGGAGGCTCCCCAGGCCCCCTGGTTCCCCATCCCCGCAGGAGGAGGCTCCCCAGGCCCCCTGGTGCAGGAGGAGGCTCCCCAGGCCCCTGGTTCCCCATCCCCGCAGGAGGAGGCTCCCCAGGCCCCCTGGTTCCCCATCCCCGCAGGAGGAGGCTCCCCAGGCCCCATGGTTCCCCATCACCGCAGGAGGAGGCTCCCCAGGCCCCTGGTTCCCCATCCCCGCAGGAGGAGGCTCCCCAGGCCCCCTGGTTCCCCATCACCGCAGGAGGAGGCTCCCCAGGCCCCCTGGTTCCCCATCCCCGCAGGAGGAGGCTCCCCAGGCCCCCTGGTGCAGGAGGAGGCTCCCCAGGCCCCCTGGTTCCCCATCCCCGCAGGAGGAGGCTCCCCAGGCCCCCTGGTTCTCCATGCCCGCAGGAGGAGGCTCCCCAGGCCCCTTGGTTCTCCATCCCCGCAGGAGGAGGCTCCCCAGGCCCCTGGTTCTCCATCCCCGCAGGAGGAGGCTCCCCAGGCGCCCTGGTTCTCCATCCCCGCAGGAGGAGGCTCCCCAGGCCCCCTGGTTCTCCATGCCCGCAGGAGGAGGCTCCCCAGGCCCCCTGGTTCTCCATCCCCGCAGGAGGAGGCTCCCCAGGCCCCCTGGTTCCCCATCCCCGCAGGAGGAGGCTCCCCAGGCCCCCTGGTTCTCCATGCCCGCAGGAGGAGGCTCCCCAGGCCCCCTGGTTCTCCATCCCCGCAGGAGGAGGCTCCCCAGGCCCCCTGGTTCTCCATGCCCGCAGGAGGAGGCTCCCCAGGCCCCCTGGTTCCCCATCCCCGCAGGAGGAGGCTCCCCAGGCCCCCTGGTTCTCCATCCCCGCAGGAGGAGGCTCCCCAGGCCCCTGGTTCTCCATGCCCGCAGGAGGAGGCTCCCCAGGCCCCCTGGTTGGGAGAGGGGGAAAAAGACCAAAGTGTTTAAAAATGCCCCAAAGTGTTGAAAATGTTCCCCAGGCCCCTGGTTCCCCATCCCCGCAGGAGGAGGCTCCCCAGGCCCCCTGGTTGGGAGAGGGGGAAAAAGAGCAAAGTGTTTAAAAATGCCCCAAAGTGTTGAAAATGTTCCCCAGGCCCCTGGTTCCCCATCCCCGCAGGAGGAGGCTCCCCAGGCCCCCTGGTTCTCCATCCCCGCAGGAGGAGGCTCCCCAGGCCCCCTGGTTCTCCATCCCCGCAGGAGGAGGCTCCCCAGGCCCCTTGGTTCTCCATCCCCGCAGGAGGAGGCTCCCCAGGCCCCTGGTTCCCCATCCCCGCAGGAGGAGGCTCCCCAGGCCCCCTGGTTCTCCATCCCCGCAGGAGGAGGCTCCCCAGGCCCCCTGGTTCTCCATCCCCGCAGGAGGAGGCTCCCCAGGCCCCCTGGTTCCCCATCCCCGCAGGAGGAGGCTCCCCAGGCCCCCTGGTTCTCCATGCCCGCAGGAGGAGGCTCCCCAGGCCCCCTGGTTCCCCATCCCCGCAGGAGGAGGCTCCCCAGGCCCCCTGGTTCTCCATCCCCGCAGGAGGAGGCTCCCCAGGCCCCTGGTTCTCCATGCCCGCAGGAGGAGGCTCCCCAGGCCCCCTGGTTGGGAGAGGGGGAAAAAGAGCAAAGTGTTTAAAAATGCCCCAAAGTGTTGAAAATGTTCCCCAGGCCCCTGGTTCCCCATCCCCGCAGGAGGAGGCTCCCCAGGCCCCCTGGTTGGGAGAGGGGGAAAAAGAGCAAAGTGTTTAAAAATGCCCCAAAGTGTTGAAAATGTTCCCCAGGCCCCTGGTTCCCCATCCCCGCAGGAGGAGGCTCCCCAGGCCCCCTGGTTGGGAGAGGGGGAAAAAGAGCAAAGTGTTTAAAAATGCCCCAAAGTGTTGAAAATGTTCCCCAGGCCCCTGGTTCCCCATCCCCGCAGGAGGAGGCTCCCCAGGCCCCCTGGTTGGGAGAGGGGGGAAAAAGACCAAAGTGTTTAAAAATGCCCCAAAGTGTTGAAAATGTTCCCCAGGCCCCTGGTTCCCCATCCCCGCAGGAGGAGGCTCCCCAGGCCCCCTGGTTGGGAGAGGGGGAAAAAGAGCAAAGTGTTTAAAAATGCCCCAAAGTGTTGAAAATGTTCCCCAGGCCCCTGGTTCCCCATCCCCGCAGGAGGAGGCTCCCCAGGCCCCCTGGTTGGGAGAGGGGGAAAAAGAGCAAAGTGTTTAAAAATGCCCCAAAGTGTTGAAAATGTTCCCCAGGCCCCTGGTTCCCCATCCCCGCAGGAGGAGGCTCCCAAGGCCCCCTGGTTGGGAGAGGGGGAAAAAGAGCAAAGTGTTTAAAAATGCCCCAAAGTGTTGAAAATATTCCCCAGGCCCCTGGTTCCCCATCCCCGCAGGAGGAGGCTCCCCA
>NW_028258646.1:65000-77500 GCF_982586985.1 Callionymus lyra
TTTCCTTCCCTCTCCTGTTATGGTGCCTCCCTATTAACCTCTAGGTGGTTGCGCTCGTGACATCAAAAAGACCACTTTTTGAGGAGCAGTCACACTCGGAAAAAATTTCTTTCGTCAGGCAAAAGAACCAGAGTTCTCCGCGGCCATCCACTCCAACCTTGTCCGACTTTGAGGCACCAGGCTCGGCCACCCTCCGAGCCTTTTCCTTCCCTCTCCTGTTATGGTGCCTCCCTATTAACCTCTAGGTGGTTGCGCTCGTGACATCAAAAAGACCACTTTTTGAAGAGCAGTCACACTCGGAAAAAATTTCTTTCGTCAGGCAAAAGAACCAGAGTTCTCCGCGGCCATCCACTCCAACCTTGTCCGACTTTGAGGCACCAGGCTCGGCCACCCTCCGAGCCTTTTCCTTCCCTCTCCTGTTATGGTGCCTCCCTATTAACCTCTAGGTGGTTGCGCTCGTGACATCAAAAAGACCACTTTTTGAGGAGCAGTCACACTCGGAAAAAATTTCTTTCGTCAGGCAAAAGAACCAGAGTTCTCCGCGGCCATCCACTCCAACCTTGTCCGACTTTGAGGCACCAGGCTCGGCCACCCTCCGAGCCTTTTCCTTCCCTCTCCTGTTATGGTGCCTCCCTATTAACCTCTAGGTGGTTGCGCTCGTGACATCAAAAAGACCACTTTTTGCAGAGCAGTCACACTCGGAAAAAATTTCTTTCGTCAGGCAAAAGAACCAGAGTTCTCCGCGGCCATCCACTCCAACCTTGTCCGACTTTGAGGCACCAGGCTCGGCCACCCTCCGAGCCTTTTCACTCCCTCTCCTGTTATGGTGCCTCCCTATTAACCTCTAGGTGGTTGCGCTCGTGACATCAAAAAGACCACTTTTTGAGGAGCAGTCACACTCGGAAAAAATTTCTTTCGTCAGGCAAAAGAACCAGAGTTCTCCGCGGCCATCCACTCCAACCTTGTCCGACTTTGAGGCACCAGGCTCGGCCACCCTCCGAGCCTTTTCCTTCCCTCTCCTGTTATGGTGCCTCCCTATTAACCTCTAGGTGGTTGCGCTCGTGACATCAAAAAGACCACTTTTTGCAGAGCAGTCACACTCGGAAAAAATTTCTTTCGTCAGGCAAAAGAACCAGAGTTCTCCGCGGCCATCCACTCCAACCTTGTCCGATTTTGAGGCACCAGGCTCGGCCACCCTCCGAGCCTTTTCACTCCCTCTCCTGTTATGGTGCCTCCCTATTAACCTCTAGGTGGTTGCGCTCGTGACATCAAAAAGACCACTTTTTGAGGAGCAGTCACACTCGGAAAAAATTTCTTTCGTCAGGCAAAAGAACCAGAGTTCTCCGCGGCCATCCACTCCAACCTTGTCCGACTTTGAGGCACCAGGCTCGGCCACCCTCCGAGCCTTTTCACTCCCTCTCCTGTTATGGTGCCTCCCTATTAACCTCTAGGTGGTTGCGCTCGTGACATCAAAAAGACCACTTTTTGCAGAGCAGTCACACTCGGAAAAAATTTCTTTCGTCAGGCAAAAGAACCAGAGTTTTCAGCGGTCATCCACTCCAACCTTGTCCGATTTTGAGGCACCAGGCTCGGCCACCCTCCGAGCCTTTTCACTCCCTCTCCTGTTATGGTGCCTCCCTATTAACCTCTAGGTGGTTGCGCTCGTGACATCAAAAAGACCACTTTTTGCAGAGCAGTCACACTCGGAAAAAATTTCTTTCGTCAGGCAAAAGAACCAGAGTTTTCAGCGGTCATCCACTCCAACCTTGTCCGATTTTGAGGCACCAGGCTCGGCCACCCTCCGAGCCTTTTCACTCCCTCTCCTGTTATGGTGCCTCCCTATTAACCTCTAGGTGGTTGCGCTCGTGACATCAAAAAGACCACTTTTTGCAGAGCAGTCACGCTCGGAAAAAATTTCTTTCGTCAGGCAAAAGAACCAGAGTTCTCAGCGGTCATCCACTCCAACCTTGTCCGACTTTGAGGCACCAGGCTCGGCCACCCTCCGAGCCTTTTCACTCCCTCTCCTGTTATGGTGCCTCCCTATTAACCTCTAGGTGGTTGCGCTCGTGACATCAAAAAGACCACTTTTTGCAGAGCAGTCACACTCGGAAAAAATTTCTTTCGTCTGGCAAAAGAACCAGAGTTTTCAGCGGTCATCCACTCCAACCTTGTCCGATTTTGAGGCACCAGGCTCGGCCACCCTCCGAGCCTTTTCACTCCCTCTCCTGTTATGGTGCCTCCCTATTAACCTCTAGGTGGTTGCGCTCGTGACATCAAAAAGACCACTTTTTGCAGAGCAGTCACACTCGGAAAAAATTTCTTTCGTCTGGCAAAAGAACCAGAGTGTTCAGCGGTCATCCACTCCAACCTTGTCCGATTTTGAGGCACCAGGCTCGGCCACCCTCCGAGCCTTTTCACTCCCTCTCCTGTTATGGTGCCTCCCTATTAACCTCTAGGTGGTTGCGCTCGTGACATCAAAAAGACCACTTTTTTCAGAGCAGTCACACTCGGGAAAAATTTCTTTCGTCTGGCAAAAGAACCAGAGTTTTCAGCGGTCATCCACTCCAACCTTGTCCGATTTTGAGGCACCAGGCTCGGCCACCCTCCGAGCCTTTTCACTCCCTCTCCTGTTATGGTGCCTCCCTATTAACCTCTAGGTGGTTGCGCTCGTGACATCAAAAAGACCACTTTTTTCAGAGCAGTCACACTCGGGAAAAATTTCTTTCGTCTGGCAAAAGAACCAGAGTTATCAGCGGTCATCCACTCCAACCTTGTCCGACGTTGAGGCACCGATGTCGGCCAAGTTCTGAGCGTTCCACCGCCGAATGCCACTGGTCCTCAACACAGCGGACTTCCAATCCAACCTTGTCCGACTTTGAGGCACCGAAGTCGGCCTCAGCCCGAGCCTTCCCCCGCCGACCTCACTGGAGCCCGCCATCCAGGGACCGGCGGAGGTCGCCCGCATGACCGCGGCAAAGTGTCTCAAAGTCGGGCACGACCGCTCGAGTCACCCGCCAACCCGGTCCGGGGCACCTCCAGGGACCGGCGGAGGTCGCCCGCATGACCGCGGCAAAGTGTCTCAAAGTCGGGCATGACCGCTCGAGTCACCCGCCAACCCGGTCCGGGGCACCTCCAGGGACCGGCGGAGGTCGCCCGCATGACCGCGGCAAAGTGTCTCAAAGTCGGGCATGACCGCTTGAGTCACCCGCCAACCCGGTCCGGGGCACCTCCAGGGACCGGCGGAGGACGCCCGCATGACCGCGACAAAGTGTCTCAAAGTCGGGCACGACCGCTCGAGTCACCCGCCAACCCGGTCCGGGGCACCTCCAGGGACCGGCGGAGGACGCCCGCATGACCGCGACAAAGTGTCTCAAAGTCGGGCACGACCGCTCGAGTCACCCGCCAACCCGGTCCGGGGCACCTCCAGGGACCGGCGGAGGACGCCCGCATGACCGCGACAAAGTGTCTCAAAGTCGGGCATGACCGCTCGAGTCACCCGCCAACCCGGTCCGGGGCACCTCCAGGGACCGGCGGAGGACGCCCGCATGACCGCGACAAAGTGTCTCAAAGTCGGGCATGACCGCTCGAGTCACCCGCCAACCCGGTCCGGGGCACCTCCAGGGACCGGCGGAGGACGCCCGCATGCCCGCGACAAAGTGTCTCAAAGTCGGGCACGACCGCTCGAGTCACCCGCCAACCCGGTCCGGGGCACCTCCAGGGACCGGCGGAGGACGCCCGCATGACCGCGACAAAGTGTCTCAAAGTCGGGCACGACCGTTCGAGTCACCCGCCAACCCGGTCCGGGGCACCTCCGGGGACCGGCGGAGGTCGCTCGCATGACCGCGACAAAGTGTCTCAAAGTCGGGCACGACCGCTCGAGTCACCCGCCAACCCGGTCCGGGGCACCTCCAGGGACTGGCGGAGGATGCCCGCATGACCGCGACAAAGTGTCTCAAAGTCGGGCACGACCGCTCGAGTCACCCGCCAACCCGGTCCGGGGCACCTCCAGGGACCGGCGGAGGACGCCCGCATGACCGCGACAAAGTGTCTCAAAGTCGGGCATGACCGTTCGAGTCACCCGCCAACCCGGTCCGGGGCACCTCCAGGGACCGGCGGAGGAGGCCCGCATGACCGCGACAAAGTGTCTCAAAGTCGGGCATGACCGCTCGAGTCACCCGCCAACCCGGTCCGGGGCACCTCCGGGGACCGGCGGAGGACGCCCGCATGACCGCGACAAAGTGTCTCAAAGTCGGGCACGACCGCTCGAGTCACCCGCCAACCCGGTCCGGGGCACCTCCAGGGACCGGCGGAGGACGCCCGCATGACCGCGACAAAGTGTCTCAAAGTCGGGCACGACCGTTCGAGTCACCCGCCAACCCGGTCCGGGGCACCTCCGGGGACCGGCGGAGGTCGCTCGCATGACCGCGACAAAGTGTCTCAAAGTCGGGCACGACCGCTCGAGTCACCCGCCAACCCGGTCCGGGGCACCTCCAGGGACCGGCGGAGGATGCCCGCATGACCGCGACAAAGTGTCTCAAAGTCGGGCACGACCGCTCGAGTCACCCGCCAACCCGGTCCGGGGCACCTCCAGGGACCGGCGGAGGACGCCCGCATGACCGCGACAAAGTGTCTCAAAGTCGGGCATGACCGTTCGAGTCACCCGCCAACCCGGTCCGGGGCACCTCCAGGGACCGGCGGAGGAGGCCCGCATGACCGCGACAAAGTGTCTCAAAGTCGGGCATGACCGCTCGAGTCACCCGCCAACCCGGTCCGGGGCACCTCCGGGGACCGGCGGAGGACGCCCGCATGACCGCGACAAAGTGTCTCAAAGTCGGGCACGACCGCTCGAGTCACCCGCCAACCCGGTCCGGGGCACCTCCAGGGACCGGCGGAGGACGCCCGCATGACCGCGACAAAGTGTCTCAAAGTCGGGCACGACCGCTCGAGTCACCCGCCAACCCGGTCCGGGGCACCTCCAGGGACCGGCGGAGGACGCCCGCATGACCGCGACAAAGTGTCTCAAAGTCGGGCATGACCGCTCGAGTCACCCGCCAACCCGGTCCGGGGCACCTCCGGGGACCGGCGGAGGACGCCCGCATGACCGCGACAAAGTGTCTCAAAGTCGGGCACGACCGCTCGAGTCACCCGCCAACCCGGTCCGGGGCACCTCCGGGGAGCAGTGGAGGTCGCTCGCATGACCGCGACAAAGTGTCTCAAAGTCGGGCATGACCGCTCGAGTCGCCCGCCATCCCGGTCCGGAGCTCAACACTTTGTCGTTTTTTCCACTCCCTCCCCATTAACCTCTAGGTGGTTGCGCTCGTGACATCAAAAAGACCACTTTTTGCAGAGCAGTCACACTCGGAAAAAATTCGTTTCGTCTGGCAAAAGAACCAGAGTTCTCAGCGGGCTTCCAGTCCAACCTTGTCCGATTTTGAGGCACCAGGCTCGGCCACAGTCCGAGCCCATTCACTCCCTCCCCTGTTGTACTCGCTCCCTATTAACCTCTAGGTGGTTGCGCTCGTGACATCAAAAAGACCACTTTTTGAGGAGCAGTCACACTTAGGAAAAATCCGTTTGCGCTCACACCATCCCTCCCCATTAACCTCTAGGTGGTTGCGCTCGTGACATCAAAAAGACCACTTTTTGAGGAGCAGTCACACTTAGGAAAAATCCGTTTGCGCTCACACCATCCCTCCCCATTAACCTCTAGGTGGTTGCGCTCGTGACATCAAAAAGACCACTTTTTGAGGAGCAGTCAGACACCGAGGTTTTCTGGATTTATGTCCGTTTTCCTGGTTCTCTGACTCGGGCACCTTGTGACCGACATCCCCCCCTTCCCTGGTTCTATTTTGCCGATACTTTGGTGAGTTTTCTACCCGCAAACCAAGCCCCCCAAGCCCGCCGCCTGGTGGGGGAGCATGCCGCCTGGCCCGGTTCTATTTTAGGTCACTTTGGTGAGTTTTCTACCCGCAAACCAAGCCCCCCAAGCCCGCCGCCTGGTGGGGGAAGAGGCCCCCTGGTCCCGGTTCTATTTTAGGACACTTTGGTGAGTTTTCTACCCGCAAACCAAGCCCCCCAAGCCCGCCGCCTGGTGGGGGAAGAGGCCCCCTGGTCCCGGTTCTATTTTAGGACACTTTGGTGAGTTTTCTACCCGCAAACCAAGCCCCCCAAGCCCGCCGCCTGGTGGGGGAACATGCCGCCTAGCCCGGTTCTATTTTAGGTCACTTTGGTGAGTTTTCTACCCGCAAACCAAGCCCCCCAAGCCCGCCGCCTGGTGGGGGAACATGCCCCCTGGTCCTGGTTCTATTTTAGGACACTTTGGTGAGTTTTCTACCCGCAAACCAAGCCCCCCAAGCCCGCCGCCTGGTGGGGGAACATGCCCCCTGGTCCTGGTTCTATTTTAGGACACTTTGGTGAGTTTTCTACCCGGAAACCAAGCCCCCCAAGCCCGCCACCTGGTGGGGGAACATGCCCCCTGGTCCTGGTTCTATTTTAGGACACTTTGGTGAGTTTTCTACCCGCAAACCAAGCCCCCCAAGCCCGCCGCCTGGTGGGGGAACATGCCCCCTGGTCCTGGTTCTATTTTAGGACACTTTGGTGAGTTTTCTACCCGGAAACCAAGCCCCCCAAGCCCGCCACCTGGTGGGGGAAGAGGCCCCCTGGTCCCGGTTCTATTTTAGGACACTTTGGTGAGTTTTCTACCCACACTGCAGGTCCCCAAATGCCGCCATCTGGTGGGGGAACATGCCGCCTGCACCGGTTCTATTTTAAGTCACTTTGGTGAGTTTTCTGCCCACACTACGGGTCCCCAAATGCCGCCATCTGGTGGGGGAACATGCCGCCTGCACCGGTTCTATTTTAAGTCACTTTGGTGAGTTTTCTGCCCACACTACGGGTCCCCAAATGCCGCCATCTGGTGGGGGAACATGCCGCCTGCACCGGTTCTATTTTAAGTCACTTTGGTGAGTTTTCTGCCCACACTACGGGTCCCCAAATGCCGCCATCTGGTGGGGGAACATGCCGCCTGCACCGGTTCTATTTTAAGTCACTTTGGTGAGTTTTCTGCCCACACTACGGCTCCCCAAATGCCGCCATCTGGTGGGGGAACATGCCGCCTGCACCGGTTCTATTTTAAGTCACTTTGGTGAGTTTTCTACCCACACTACGGGTCCCCAAATGCCGCCATCTGGTGGGGGAACATGCCGCCTGCACCGGTTCTATTTTAAGTCACTTTGGTGAGTTTTCTACCCACACTACGGGTCCCCAAATGCCGCCATCTGGTGGGGGAACATGCCGCCTGCACCGGTTCTATTTTAAGTCACTTTGGTGAGTTTTCTACCCACACTACGGGTCCCCAAATGCCGCCATCTGGTGGGGGAACATGCCGCCTGCACCGGTTCTATTTTAAGTCACTTTGGTGAGTTTTCTGCCCACACTACGGGTCCCCAAATGCCGCCATCTGGTGGGGGAACATGCCGCCTGCACCGGTTCTATTTTAAGTCACTTTGGTGAGTTTTCTGCCCACACTACGGGTCCCCAAATGCCGCCACCTGGTGGGGGGAACTGCCGCCTAGTCCCGGTTCTATTTTAGGTCACTTTTCTCACTTTCTGACCCACAAATAATGCCCCAAATGCCGCCGCCTGGTGGGGGGAACTGCCGCCTAGTCCCGGTTCTATTTTAGGTCACTTTTCTCACTTTCTGACCCACAAATAATGCCCCAAATGCCGCCGCCTGGTGGGGGGAACTGCCGCCTAGTCCCGGTTCTATTTTAGGTCACTTTTCTCACTTTCTTACCCACAAATAATGCCCCAAATGCCGCCGCCTGGTGGGGGGAACTGCCGCCTAGTCCCGGTTCTATTTTAGGTCACTTTTCTCACTTTCTGACCCACAAATAATGCCCCAAATGCCGCCGCCTGGTGGGGGGAACTGCCGCCTAGTCCCGGTTCTATTTTAGGTCACTTTTCTCACTTTCTGACCCACAAATAATGCCCCAAATGCCGCCGCCTGGTGGGGGGAACTGCCGCCTAGTCCCGGTTCTATTTTAGGTCACTTTTCTCACTTTCTGACCCACAAATAATGCCCCAAATGCCGCCGCCTGGTGGGGGGAACTGCCGCCTAGTCCCGGTTCTATTTTAGGTCACTTTTCTCACTTTCTGACCCACAAATAATGCCCCAAATGCCGCCGCCTGGTGGGGGGAACTGCCGCCTAGTCCCGGTTCTATTTTAGGTCACTTTTCTCACTTTCTGACCCACAAATAATGCCCCAAATGCCGCCGCCTGGTGGGGGGAACTGCCGCCTAGTCCCGGTTCTATTTTAGGTCACTTTTCTCACTTTCTGACCCACAAATAATGCCCCAAATGCCGCCGCCTGGTGGGGGGAACTGCCGCCTAGTCCCGGTTCTATTTTAGGTCACTTTTCTCACTTTCTGACCCACAAATAATGCCCCAAATGCCGCCGCCTGGTGGGGGGAACTGCCGCCTAGTCCCGGTTCTATTTTAGGTCACTTTTCTCACTTTCTGACCCACAAATAATGCCCCAAATGCCGCCGCCTGGTGGGGGGAACTGCCGCCTAGTCCCGGTTCTATTTTAGGTCACTTTTCTCACTTTCTGACCCACAAATAATGCCCCAAATGCCGCCGCCTGGTGGGGGGAACTGCCGCCTAGTCCCGGTTCTATTTTAGGTCACTTTTCTCACTTTCTTACCCACAAATAATGCCCCAAATGCCGCCGCCTGGTGGGGGGAACTGCCGCCTAGTCCCGGTTCTATTTTAGGTCACTTTTCTCACTTTTCTACCCACAAATAATGGCAAAAAAAAATGCTTACAGCACCCAGTATTCCCAGGCGGTCTCCCATCCAAGTACTAACTGGGCCCGACCCTGCTTGGCTTCCGAGATCAGACGAGATCGGGCTCATTCAGGGTGGTGTGGCCGTAAGCGAGGGAAGCGCTTGTGAAATGCCCCAAAGTGTTGAAAATGTTCCCCAGGCCCCTGGTTCCCCATCCCCGCAGGAGGAGGCTCCCCAGGCCCCCTGGTTCCCCATCCCCGCAGGAGGAGGCTCCCCAGGCCCCCTGGTGCAGGAGGAGGCTCCCCAGGCCCCTGGTTCCCCATCCCCGCAGGAGGAGGCTCCCCAGGCCCCCTGGTTCCCCATCCCCGCAGGAGGAGGCTCCCCAGGCCCCATGGTTCCCCATCACCGCAGGAGGAGGCTCCCCAGGCCCCCTGGTTCCCCATCCCCGCAGGAGGAGGCTCCCCAGGCCCCCTGGTGCAGGAGGAGGCTCCCCAGGCCCCCTGGTTCCCCATCCCCGCAGGAGGAGGCTCCCCAGGCCCCCTGGTTCTCCATGCCCGCAGGAGGAGGCTCCCCAGGCCCCTGGTTCCCCATCCCCGCAGGAGGAGGCTCCCCAGGCCCCCTGGTTCTCCATGCCCGCAGGAGGAGGCTCCCCAGGCCCCCTGGTTCTCCATCCCCGCAGGAGGAGGCTCCCCAGGCCCCCTGGTTCTCCATCCCCGCAGGAGGAGGCTCCCCAGGCCCCCATGTTCTCCATGCCCGCAGGAGGAGGCTCCCCAGGCCCCTTGGTTCTCCATCCCCGCAGGAGTAGGCTCCCCAGGCGCCCTGGTTCTCCATCCCCGCAGGAGGAGGCTCCCCAGGCCCCCTGGTTCTCCATCCCCGCAGGAGGAGGCTCCCCAGGCCCCATGGTTCCCCATCACCGCAGGAGGAGGCTCCCCAGGCCCCCTGGTTCCCCATCCCCGCAGGAGGAGGCTCCCCAGGCCCCCTGGTTCTCCATCCCCGCAGGAGGAGGCTCCCCAGGCCCCCATGTTCTCCATGCCCGCAGGAGGAGGCTCCCCAGGCCCCTTGGTTCTCCATCCCCGCAGGAGGAGGCTCCCCAGGCCCCTGGTTCTCCATCCCCGCAGGAGGAGGCTCCCCAGGCGCCCTGGTTCTCCATCCCCGCAGGAGGAGGCTCCCCAGGCCCCCTGGTTCTCCATGCCCGCAGGAGGAGGCTCCCCAGGCCCCCTGGTTCTCCATCCCCGCAGGAGGAGGCTCCCCAGGCCCCCTGGTTCCCCATCCCCGCAGGAGGAGGCTCCCCAGGCCCCCTGGTTCTCCATGCCCGCAGGAGGAGGCTCCCCAGGCCCCCTGGTTCTCCATCCCCGCAGGAGGAGGCTCCCCAGGCCCCCATGTTCTCCATGCCCGCAGGAGGAGGCTCCCCAGGCCCCTTGGTTCTCCATCCCCGCAGGAGGAGGCTCCCCAGGCCCCTGGTTCCCCATCCCCGCAGGAGGAGGCTCCCCAGGCCCCCTGGTTCTCCATGCCCGCAGGAGGAGGCTCCCCAGGCCCCCTGGTTCTCCATGCCCGCAGGAGGAGGCTCCCCAGGCCCCCTGGTTCTCCATCCCCGCAGGAGGAGGCTCCCCAGGCCCCTGGTTCTCCATGCCCGCAGGAGGAGGCTCCCCAGGCCCCCTGGTTCTCCATGACCGCAGGAGGAGGCTCCCCAGGCCCCCTGGTTCTCCATCCCCGCAGGAGGAGGCTCCCCAGGCCCCCTGGTTCCCCATCCCCGCAGGAGGAGGCTCCCCAGGCCCCCTGGTTCCCCATCCCCGCAGGAGGAGGCTCCCCAGGCGCCCTGGTTCTCCATCCCCGCAGGAGGAGGCTCCCCAGGCCCCCTGGTTCTCCATGCCCGCAGGAGGAGGCTCCCCAGGCCCCCTGGTTCTCCATCCCCGCAGGAGGAGGCTCCCCAGGCCCCCTGGTTCCCCATCCCCGCAGGAGGAGGCTCCCCAGGCCCCCTGGTTCTCCATGCCCGCAGGAGGAGGCTCCCCAGGCCCCCTGGTTCTCCATCCCCGCAGGAGGAGGCTCCCCAGGCCCCCATGTTCTCCATGCCCGCAGGAGGAGGCTCCCCAGGCCCCTTGGTTCTCCATCCCCGCAGGAGGAGGCTCCCCAGGCCCCTGGTTCCCCATCCCCGCAGGAGGAGGCTCCCCAGGCCCCCTGGTTCTCCATGCCCGCAGGAGGAGGCTCCCCAGGCCCCCTGGTTCTCCATGCCCGCAGGAGGAGGCTCCCCAGGCCCCCTGGTTCTCCATCCCCGCAGGAGGAGGCTCCCCAGGCCCCTGGTTCTCCATGCCCGCAGGAGGAGGCTCCCCAGGCCCCCTGGTTCTCCATGACCGCAGGAGGAGGCTCCCCAGGCCCCCTGGTTCTCCATCCCCGCAGGAGGAGGCTCCCCAGGCCCCCTGGTTCCCCATCCCCGCAGGAGGAGGCTCCCCAGGCCCCCTGGTTCCCCATCCCCGCAGGAGGAGGCTCCCCAGGCCCCCTGGTTCTCCATCCCCGCAGGAGGAGGCCCCCCAGGCCCCTGGTTCCCCATCCCCGCAGGAGGAGGCTCCCCAGGCCCCCTGGTTCTCCATGCCCGCAGGAGGAGGCTCCCCAGGCCCCTGGTTGGGAGAGGGGGAAAAAGAGCAAAGTGTTTAAAAATGCCCCAAAGTGTTGAAAATGTTCCCCAGGCCCCTGGTTCCCCATCCCCGCAGGAGGAGGCTCCCCAGGCCCCCTGGTTGGGAGAGGGGGAAAAAGAGCAAAGTGTTTAAAAATGCCCCAAAGTGTTGAAAATGTTCCCCAGGCCCCTGGTTCCCCATCCCCGCAGGAGGAGGCTCCCCAGGCCCCCTGGTTGGGAGAGGGGGAAAAAGAGCAAAGTGTTTAAAAATGCCCCAAAGTGTTGAAAATGTTCCCCAGGCCCCTGGTTCCCCATCCCCGCAGGAGGAGGCTCCCAAGGCCCCCTGGTTGGGAGAGGGGGAAAAAGAGCAAAGTGTTTAAAAATGCCCCAAAGTGTTGAAAATGTTCCCCAGGCCCCTGGTTCCCCATCCCCGCAGGAGGAGGCTCCCCAGGCCCCCTGGTTGGGAGAGGGGGAAAAAGAGCAAAGTGTTTAAAAATGCCCCAAAGTGTTGAAAATGTTCCCCAGGCCCCTGGTTCCCCATCCCCGCAGGAGGAGGCTCCCCAGGCCCCCTGGTTGGGAGAGGGGGAAAAAGAGCAAAGTGTTTAAAAATGCCCCAAAGTGTTGAAAATGTTCCCCAGGCCCCTGGTTCCCCATCCCCGCAGGAGGAGGCTCCCAAGGCCCCCTGGTTGGGAGAGGGGGAAAAAGAGCAAAGTGTTTAAAAATGCCCCAAAGTGTTGAAAATGTTCCCCAGGCCCCTGGTTCCCCATCCCCGCAGGAGGAGGCTCCCCAGGCCCCCTGGTTGGGAGAGGGGGAAAAAGAGCAAAGTGTTTAAAAATGCCCCAAAGTGTTGAAAATGTTCCCCAGGCCCCTGGTTCCCCATCCCCGCAGGAGGAGGCTCCCAAGGCCCCCTGGTTGGGAGAGGGGGAAAAAGAGCAAAGTGTTTAAAAATGCCCCAAAGTGTTGAATAATGTTCCCCGGCCTCCTGGTACCCCATCCCCGCAGGAGGAGGCTCCCCAGGCCCCCTGGTTGGGAGAGGGGGAAAAAAGAGCAAAGTGTTTAAAAATGCCCCAAAGTGTTGAAAATGTTCCCCAGGCCCCTGGTTCCC